>NC_059395.1:4075000-4375000 GCF_905220565.1 Melitaea cinxia | reverse complement strand
AATGTAATCCAACTTAATAGAATGTTTTAAGTGATTTTTAAATAATATGTACAATTTAAATTTAAAATCAAGTGGCCAAAGGGGATCAAAGATTAAGACAATGTATTTATAATGTTCATATTTATTATAATGTCCATATATATTTATATTTTTTTTTTTTTTTGGCAGTTGCAAGCACGTTTTTAATGCGTAATAATAGTACAGTGACCAATATAGTTTAAAGTTATATAAGCTTTATATTTTGTTTACAGAATGATTTTGCCTATCGCAATAATGTATTGAATGCTGGCAAGGAGATCCGACTTGGTTTTATCCGGAAAGTGTATGGATTACTCACAATACAGCTGCTGGCGACAGTGGCTATTGCTGCAGTATTCCTGCTAGTGAAGCCTGTTCAAGGTTTTATACATGAAAAGTAAGACATTATCTAGTAGTAACAACTCAGTTAGCTAAAATTATATTTTTTTTTTACACTGGGTTGCTGACAGACTAGCGTACATTCCGCCTTATGATAAGCAGATATCATAGCCTTAGGAGAAGTGCAACATCACAAACATTGCAAGTATGTTAAATAAATAAATAAATAAATGTTGCTGACCCTCATCCTGACCATCTCCAGAAGCACTGGCTTAGTAATTACCACAAAACACAACGATTACTGTAGCTGTAGACGCCTTGCAACACCAAAAGCATTGCAAGCGCGTTACCCACCCTATCTCCAATTCCCGCTAGGAGCTCTGGTCACCTTATTCACCAACATGAACACAATATTGCTTGAAAACAGTATTACTTAGCTATAATCTTCTGTAAAGTCGAGGTACTACCCAAGTCAGCTGCTCCCTATTTTGACCAGGAAATTTCCTGATGTGCCCTACCTCAGTAAAACTTCATAACTTTTTTATTTTCAGTGATTGGATGGTTATGATTGCATTCGTTTTAAGCTTGATAACACTGTTCGCTCTCATCGCGAAGAGGAGGGACTATCCCGTTAACTTGTATCTACTTGCGGGTTTCGTAAGTATTTTTTTACAACACCACATTAATAAATATTGTAAACTCTAAGTGAAATACTAACTTCGTCATTCAAGGAAAACCTTAAAACTTGAATTGATAATGAAGTCAACAATGGACTAAATTGAGTTGTTTTTTCTTCTATTTAAAAATTTTAGAAGAGGATTAAATGTGTTTTTCAATAATGTTATATGTATATAATAATTAGAATTAGTTATTATTTTTTAAATTTATTTTAGGAACGAAATTTGAAAGTTCAATATTTTTAAAGACATTGCTTATACTGGGCAAAATGATTTAAAGGATATATATGTTCATGTTTTAAAGTCTAATATTTATTATTTCCTATTATTTCTTATATTGTTACTTCTTAATTAAAAACTTCATATCTGTCACTTGCTGAAATTCGTCATCAATCCCATAATCTAGATAAACTCATTCGTAAAATTTGAACAAGGAATGTATTACAATTCCTGTTAACATCTCTAAAAACCCCTGTTTAGGTACTCTTAGTTTTAAAGCTATACTTTTAATTTATTACTTCCAGACCGTAGTGCAAGCTTATACCATTGGTGTGGTAGTTTCCTACTACAACACCTTCGTGGTACTGCAAGCTTTGGGGCTCACATTCGCTGTAGTATTTGGTCTCACTCTATACACTCTGAACACTAAACGCGACTTCTCGTTTGTTGGATATGGGTAAGTTTAATATAATATAAATAAGTTTAGTTTGCAGTAGAGGAGTCACACAAGTATCTGCTCAGAAGTGGGTGTAATAACGGTGTTATAATACAGTACTACAGTATGGGCTAGTTTTTTTCCGGGCAAAATATTCTATGTACGCGGCATATCGTTAGAACTAAATAAGCGGATATTTCGTCCATTTTCGTTATTTTCAGAATATGTAGCTTGTATAAAAGTAATACCTATTTTAAAAAAGTAATACGCCGTTATGGAAGCTAGTTTTAATAAAAATATGACACATCTACTCTGATGATATATATTAACGTTATAATGTTACAAATAAGACAATAAATAAATTATTTTATTTTTGATTACAGGCTAGTGGCAGGATTGAGCGTTTTGATCATTGGAGGTTTTATTCAAATTTTCATTCAGAGCTCTGCATTTGAAGTCGCTTTATCGTTCACTGGGGCTATTTTCTTTAGTCTTTTCCTCATATTCGACACACAGCAAATGATGACAACTCTGTCCCCAGAAGAATATATCCTGGCAACTATCAATCTCTATATGGATATTCTGAATCTGTTCTTGTACATTTTGAGAATTCTCAATGAATTGAACAGGAATTAAACACCTTTTTAAATGTGTTGTCATCACAAAAATTTATAGTTCAGTAGTAATTCTTTCTAAATTTAAATCAAATAATTTTGAATTTATTTAAGAAACATTCCCGTTTTGGTATTATTATTGTACTTACATTAAACACACACAAAATATATTTAATATGTGCACAGTGTGTTAGGCTTCGTTCACAGTATTATGTGCATTTTAGCTCAAACTTCCCGATTTTTTTTTGTGAAACAGAAGTATAATAGGCTGTGAAGCTAATGTCAAAAATGGTTAAAAATGTAATTTGTTTTATTATAACACGAATGTAAATAAATGCCTAATAAATTTTATTGACTTGTTCAATGTGCATTTTATTTGTACTTTTTAAATAACTTTTAAATACCCATTTAAAACAATTTTTAGAGCTCACACTCTTATCTGTATAAGCTATTGAATAATGGTATCCAAAGTAATGATTAATAGTCCAATATTTAACAGATAATCATAGTATTCTCAAAAGTGAGTCATATAAAGTATCTCTATATGGTCTTCCGGCCTACTTATTGAGACAATATAACTACTGATATGACTATGACGCGATTATCGAACATCCGTAGTTGGGAGTAACTGAAAAATTAAATCGTAGTAAATTAGAACTGCTGCTTTAGCTGTGTAGCTATGGCAGTATAGAATTTAGCCACCCCTTCTCATCCCGTGGGTGTCTTAAGAGGCGACTAAGGGATAGCAAAGTTCTAATACCACCATGGAACTAGTGAAGCCGACCGGTGGCGGGATAGCCATCGTATAGCTGGCTTTTTTAAAAATACACAGACCGAAGATGGGCAGCAGCGTCTTCGGTGCGACAAAGCCAGCCCTGCGGACACCAACCCGCCTGTCCAGCGTGGTGAATATAGGCAAAACCCCCCATGAGTTCGCAGCTGAAGTTTCGGCCCTCAGTTCCTTGACTTGGCGAGGCCTATGTCCAGCAGAGGACTGCAATAGGCTGAACTGACTAAAATTATAACGCCTTGAGCAAATTTAAAAATAAAACTATGACCTAGGAAGCGGGGCTAACAAGCAAATGTAAAAAAACGAATCAACTACTAAAAGGTCGTAAGCTCAGTTGGCTCTGCTTTTTCATTTGTGTTGTTTAATTCCCACCCTGTCTGAATATAAAATTCATATAGTTCCCATATGAGTAACAACAAAACATATAAGTTTATATATCTGCCTGCCATTACCTCAAATACAAGCATTAAGTTGCCTACCTTAGGAGCAGATGATCATGTATATTTGTTAAGCTTATATATTATGTAAGGGAATCGACATTAAAACATATTTATAAGTTGCAAAACAACTGTAATTACTATGTTACATACAATTTTACCGAACACAAATTATTTACAAAATGATATGACAATGCGAATACTTTACAAATGTTCGTGAAATCTTACGTTTACTAAACCATAGACATGTTACATTCTTACAAAATCTTAAGGAATCTTATAATAAAAAAGTTTTTATTCTATATATACAGATAAAAAATCACAAATGAAAAAAAATTCCATACCCAAAAGCGAACATAGTAATTTAATCAAATACATCATAATAGCATTAAGGGCCCATAGTACCGGTTATTAATAACGTTTATGTACTGCATAAATTACCGATAGGCTTATCATCTTGCGAAAAACAAGCTTCTATGTCCTGTTTCACGTCAACTAATAAACCAAAATTTTCGATTTACAAATTGTGAACAGAAGCACCTGAATGGTAAAATTCTGATAGAGAATTTTATCTATTAGATACCGTTATCAGCAACCGGCTGGTCAAAATGTTGACAATATACAAATTAATTACTTTTCAAAGAATTTTATAAAAAAAAAACATATTTTTAGATAAAAACAAGCCCAGAGTCTGTATAAAAGGGCAAACACACAAGTACATGAATCACTTGTAGCAAAAATACTTGAAGAGACGACAAACTATACTCTACATAAAATCAATAATTAAAATACTTTTAAAAATTAATTTAAAAAATTGTCCAAGAATAAATTCCATACGATTCGCTAACAGTAAAATTAAAATCAACTTAAATCCTCATATGACTCACAGTTGTTTTTTACAATTATTAATAATTAAAATGACAATATCAAATTATAAAAATTTTGATGTGGATAATTAAAAAAAAATCCTTACTGCCAACAAAGGCAAGTTGTTGGTCAAATAATAATTAAAGCAAATTTTATTTAACTTGAACACAACTATTACACATGGCAACACTACATTGGATTTTATTCAAATATTGTCTACACCTTTTGTCACTGAATATATCCTCAATATATCATTTTTCGTCTGTTTCTAATTCTATTCGCTGTTCGAATGGTGTATTTCTTGATGTATATTCATGTAATACACGTCTGTGAATGTTTCATTACATAGCGTGCATTGCAGTGTATTTGTTTGCTCTTTCGGTTGAGGTCTGGAAATGAAATTGTAATTGCCAATTTTAAACATAACACAAATGAAAAATCAAGATTAAAAATACGACTATAACTCAATAATTCCATATAAAAATTTATTTAAATATTTCCCAAGTGGCATTTCTAGTATAGTATTGAACTACATCATTTTCGATTTATGAATGTACTTTGTACAGGAATTATAAGGCTATAAAATCATAATATATATTTTGTCGGTTAGGGGTCGTCAATTAATCAAGTGAGAATCAAAAGGGAAGGGGGTGTTTTGTAAAAACTATGAAATATCACAAGGATGGCTTACAGCAATGAGATGTGACGTGTATTTATTTTTGGTTGAAGGTGCGATTCTAAGTCAAACAAACAGCTCTGTAAGCTGCATCCTTAATAACTGTCTGGACACTTTTGTCGCGATATTCAACTATTCTAATTTGATCAGGTTATACCTAATGTATGTTTAAAGATAATATTTTGAAAATTACAGTATACTTTGTACCAAAAAAATACATGTGATTTTTTGGGTATGTGTAGTCTTAGGGTAGGGTAGGGGGGTTAACAGCTAATAAAAACATTATATTTCGTTTTTTTGGAAGAGTCTTATTTGGTAAACAAACCCCTGTCAACCGTAATACACGTTTTTTCCGAATTTATTACTCACTTTCACAACACATTAGCTTACGGACATTTGTAAAACTCCATTTACTATTTATTTCACTAAAAACAAATATCAATTTATCATTTTAAACACATAAAAACTAACAAAATACGAATTTCGAGAGTACAGATAACTAATATTTTTAAATATGGCATTTCAATATTCTTATTAAAAGGCAAATAGGGATGTGGACATAATATTTTTAGAGGTGAGTATAAGTGAGTGCTATGTGGCTACGGCACTAAAGAATTTAGCCACCCCCTCTCTTCCCGTGGGTGTCGTAAGAAGCGACTAAGGGATAACAAGGTTCCATAACCATCTTGGAAATTAAGAAGCCGACCGATGGCGGGATAACCATCCAACTGCTGGCTTCGAAATACACAGGCCGAAGACGGGCAGCAGCGTCTTTGGTGCGACAAAGCCAGTACTGCGGTCACCAACCCGCCTGCCCAGCGTGGTGACTATGGGCAAAACACATGAGTTCACGTTATTTTTGACGTAAACTTGTGGAGGCCTATGTCCAGCAGTGGACTGTATAGGCTGTAATGATAATGATGATAAGTGAATGAACAGTATGAGCGATAAAATAGGCCATGTTCTTTACCTATATTTTAAATTTTCACGAATTATAATTTGTTAAATAATGTTACCGTAAAGCGATTTGTTATTAATTTGTGTTTTGTTGTTTTTTTTTTATGTTGGGCGCAAAAAAAATGCATTACTCGATTTTCAATGATCGCCTTTGGACTCATATGGCGATCGTTACTTCTAAATATCTCGGAAACGGGACACTTTAAGATAACATGTTATATAACATTTTTTGTTTGTATACGTGTCCTATATCCAAATATACCATTACCTTACCTTACCCATTACCTTACATTACCATTACCTTTTATCGTGCTCGGAAATTTCGAAAAAAAACCAAGATGGCGGCGGCTAGATATGCCACAAAGTTCGTACCCCTTTCTTGTCTTTTATAAAGATACTCGATTTATATATATATATATATATATATATATATATATATATATATATATATATATATATATATATATATATATATATATCGTAATTCTGCACCTCTACTAATTCACAGCAAAAATATTTAATATATTATCAGGTTTTGCAATTATTTTAGCAATATGGTATCGTTAAATATTTGAAATTTATTATTTGAATTTTTAAATTTTACTTTCGTCTATGGCTTATTAATATTGTTCATTCATTTGCTCTTTGTGTTACTTTACTAAGCTTACAATATTACTCTATTGTTTGTGGTCGGAAGTACGCCATATTTTTTACTAAATAAGACTCTTTAAAAAATAAAATATATGTGATAATGAACGACCCGTTAATAACTAAATATTCTATATAGTTTTGTATTGTAGGGAGAAAAAACTATTATTATACCTTAAAACATCGTCAAGTGTCTTCAGTTTCGTCACTTCTTTGCTAGCTATCGCTTTACATGTCCTTCTGTGTACTGTGAGCTGAGCAAAGGTGTCGAAGCTTTCATTACAACCGTAACACACGCTCTTGTTGTGACATGTCTCATGAACCATAAGATCAGTGGATGTTGTGAATGCTGAAAAAAAAATAATACGATTATTGCCTAGTTCCGATTATGTTAAATAATAAATTAACTTTTTTAAAACAATAAATATATTGTACAATAGTTATTAAATAAATAAATATACTATAAACCATATAAGAGATTAATTATTTACAAGATGATAAATATGCATTTATGTAGTAAGTGGGTACATCGTAAGTTTTCTACCCATATTAGTAAAAATATTTAGAAATCATTCTTTATATGACAAAAAGTACAGGACTTAAATCTAAAAAAAGGTTAAGGTACATTACATATTTTTCTGAGCTACATTCAGAAAGTACATTTGGGAATTTGATATTTCCACATCTTTATAAAGAAAGTTTTATTTCTAGATGCATGC
This sequence comes from Melitaea cinxia, assembly GCF_905220565.1. NCBI lineage: Eukaryota > Metazoa > Arthropoda > Insecta > Lepidoptera > Nymphalidae > Melitaea > Melitaea cinxia. The sequence continues at coordinate 4,367,603 of NC_059395.1, read as the reverse complement.
CCTTCATATCATTATACACATAGTAATAAATAAAAGTATATATAAGTAGTAAGCATTATATAGATCATGCACTACAACACTTACTTCGTCTACATATAGCACAGATATATTTACATTTTTTCTTTTCCGGCGACACGCTGTTTAACCTCTTTCGTTTGACTGATTTGTAGGAATGTTGAGCGATCACATGAGCCTGAAATTAAAACAAACATTATTTTTTATACAAATATTAAAAAAGTATTTTTTTTTCTTTTCTTTTTTATACATCTAAGTAGACCACAAAGTGTACTGCTCATCTGATGGTAAGCGATTTCCGTAGCTTATAGATGCCTGCAAGACCAGAAGCATTTCAAGCGCGTTGCCGATCCTACCCTCAATTTCCCTAGGAGCTCTGGTCACCTTAGTTACCACAAGAACACAACACTGCTTGATAACAGTATTATTTAGGCTATTATATTATTAGTTGGGCTGCTCCATAATTCGAGCAGGACATGTCCTGCTGTGCCGTCCTACTAAAATCTATTCCATTATTAACATCTATATAAGTCATTCTTTTCAGTCAGTTTTCGTATATAGATCATGCACTACAACATTTTTTCGTCCCATTAAAGTGTATTGTTCTAGTGTTGTCACATTTTACTTCTCCATTACCAATCTCAACTAATTCTTGTTATTTCTATATTATCTATCGTTCTGCTAGCCTTTGATACCGTTATACGTCAGATAGTATTAACAGCGACCAGTGCAAAAGGTCTAAGTCTGAAAATCTACTTCGACAATATTGTGAAAAATATTTTAAAACTTCTTGTCGTCGTTATGTCTTAATGTTAAATAATCCTAAGTTAGCCTGTTGTTTTTCTGTACTGTCTTTATTCTAGTCGTCACAATTTTAATCGTTCAGATTGATGACTAGCACATGAAAAGTCCATAAGAGCTGTATCGAAACTTTCCTCCTGCTAATCATTGGCTAACTATTCGGCCGGTTTGGATCGGAAGTATTTTTTAAGTAAAACAAAACAATTAAGTTTATTGATACCGGAACATTGATGGATGATATATTAAACCTATATAGGCCAGTAATTTACTTCGATATTTTAACAAATAAAAAAGATTTTCAATGTACGGTATTATCGGGATTGGCAGATTTTCTAGGGACTGACATTTGCAACACATTTTTAATGAAAACAACATTATGAAAAGATCAAACTTTTTTATTAATGTACAAGCTTATTAGAATACTATCTGAAGAATGTATTTAATCGTCTAACACAAAAAGAAAATTCACCGCCTGATTTTCTAATGATCAAGTTAAAATAACTTTCGGCTAATTTTAAGATTAAATAATCTATATAATATCTTTCACCTGTACTCCTGCTCCAGAGGCTCACAAAAGGTTTGATATGCTCTACTCTTTACCTTTTTAGTCTTAAGAAAGTCACAAATTCTGAAATTAAAGTTATATGATGACATATTTATGACATAAATTTTATTCTTTTAGTTACACCTTTTTTATTCTTTTAGTTAACTTTCTTTTGGGTTTGCTTTGCTTTTTTAATCTGTTTTTTTATTACTTTTATTTTCTTGCAAGCAATAGCGTTTTTTTTTTCAGGCATATCTGTAGCGATTATGTTTGTTTTAGGAAGTCTACGCTTTTTTGAATCGCGTGTTTTCGTTTTTATTGGTGACATTAACTTCTTGGGCGTAATGAGCTTCGATGGACCGGCAGCTTCCATTACGCGAGGCGTGACATCTTGGTTTCCAACTTCTCTATGCACTCGTGATGGAGTTGGCAAATCGAGAGCTTTCATCATTGGTGGCGTGGAGTCATCACGGTTTCTTGGTAAGTCAGGTATCAGATCAACATCGTCAGAAGCTGATAATGATGGTAGCAAATCGGGAACTTCAATTATTGGTGCCTTGATATCGTTATTTCGCTTTGTGGAAACAAAGTTCTCAAGAAGAGAAGGAGACATGGAAGATTTTTCTCGTTGATCAAAAACTTCTTGTACAATCTGAGGCCTATTTGTTACGGTACTAGGCATGAAATCGACTTCCGTAAAATTGCAGTCATCGAATGGGAATATTCTAGTTTCCTTGAACGCTTTTACTATGTTTATCGGAGTCATAGACTTCATATATGCACAACCAACATACTCAGCAACATTATAGATAGTTAGAGGTTGTCCTGGATGTCTCAATAGCCATGAATCTACTGCTGCATCATAATACGATTGCAATGAGCCATTTAATACATCAAGCGGTTGAAGCTTTGCATTAGAGTGCGGAGGGAGAGTTAAAACAGTGACACCCGAAGACTTAGCCAGGTCTAGCGCTTTAATTGAAAGATGGCTTTCGTGTTTGTCCATTATTAAAAGCGCAGGATTTTCTTTTGAGGCTGAAACATGCGTTATGAAATGTCTTATAACATCCACGAATATTTGAGCATTCATCCAGCCAGAAACTGCAACTAAGCCTAATGTACCCGCAGGCGCTCCATTTATCATGTGTGATTCAAACTTTTCTCTCGGAAAAACCATAGCCGGAGGCAAAGCTTGGCCAGTTGCGCTGACAATGCAATATGTTGTAACTAAGGTATCTTTCTCGCCATTTGTAATCTTTTCTGTGTTTGTGCCTTTACGTGCTAGTATTTTTCCTTGTCGATCAACAGTAATCGTTAAAGTTTCGTCTAAATTGTACACTCTAGTACCATCTGCAAAGCTCGGATGCCTTTGCATAATTGCTTTTAATTTACTAAAAAATGGCTCAGTGAGTTTCCTCAGTAAAATTTCTGGATGTCTTTTCCTGAAGGAGCGCAACCATTCCAATCCAGCCATTTCAGAATCTATCCATGATTGTGGTATTTTTATATTGTTGGCTTTAGCCATTTGATAAACAACGCGTCGGCAATCTTTAGTTGTAAGTCCGTAAAATAACTGAGCACAATATTCAATATAATCAGCTATTTCATTTTCTTGCTCTGATGTAAATATCTTGTTAACTTCATAATTTGGTGTTAAACGTGCCTCTGGATTGTCTTTCATTTTATTCACATACAATCTGACCGTCGCATATTTAAGCTGGCATACCTCGCTTGCTTTTCTTATACTCATACCAGATTTCACCAGTTCCATTGCTTTCCTCATAGCGTCTTCAGTATGCCCTCCTCGTTTTCTAACTGTTGTTTTATTCCGACCCGTCTGTAATTAAAATAAGCGGAGTAAAATTTAACCATCAGTTGGTAAACAATTAGCCAAAGTTAACTGTTGAACATATGGGTTTGGTTAACTGTAGACCAACCCTCCCCGCAAAGCTTTTGAACACTTAAAATTATTCAAACAATTGATACTAAGCTTATGTTAAAAGATGCACCACAATACATACTCGTATATCTACACAGTCAACATACAGATTTTTGTAATAATAAACTGAAAAACGTGAAACTAAAAAAATACTTACTTTTTTATGTTTTGACACTATATTCAATAATTTGCATGTAACACAACCGTTGAAAGTAACTGTTGAGTTATGAAAATTTCTAGAAAGCGTCGCATTTGACAAAAATGGGCATGGATAACTGTGTATGTGCATAACTGTTGGGCTACCAACCCTACATAGTATATAATTAGTTATTATTATTAATGTAATTACTTATTTAAAAACAATAATAATAATCTGTAATTTTACAATAAACACGGCAGATCTGTGAAATATATTGTTTGACAATAAATAAAATAATATAGAATATATAAAAATAAAGTAAATTACGACGGTATTCAATAAAATTTGAGTGCAAGATCTTTCAAAATGATAAATTCTGTTTTTCCAAACTTATGACCGGTGAAATTCAGAACTTTTTTTGTAAGCGACAGTTTTAACTATTAAGTTTCTTCCCAAATTTCCAATTTGGGTATATTGTTTTAGCAGTACTGTTTCTATTTTTTCGTTGTATATAACTTTCTGTTTTGTGCACCGTCAATTCTTTTATTAATTACAGAAACATTCGTTTCTTCTGGGATGGGAGATTGATTTTCTTCATAAGATGACGTTGGCTGTTTTTGTTAACTGTTCTTTAAATCTTTAGTGTACTTCTGCCATTTTTTTTTTAAATTTCCGCATTCACAGAAAGTCATATCTTTGATGGATTTTCGATGTCCTTTCTCCTTTTTTTTCAAACATTTAATTTCTTTCCTAAAGGCTACTCAGCCAGCAAAATCGAATCATTTTTAATTTATTCTAGACGCTTTTTGGCATATTCAACCTTTCTTTTGGCAATGTCTTCTTTAGATAGTTTATTTTTACTTTTCAGCGGCATCTTCTATAGTAAAAAGGTTTTATTTAGTGTTCAAATCATCTTGTCGTATCAGTACCTAGCTGCATAAGTAACGAAGGTCTATCAAAATATTATAAAAATTGCAGTATTGTATAGAATATTATAATTATAAAATGCAGAAACAGTACGTAATGAAAAATACAAAATCAATCGACACACAGATGATTTAAACTATATTATAAAATAACTCACCTAGGACAGTCACGCAAGTTGCAGTAGTGTCACTACAACTTACGTAAAGCCATAACGGCGGCCAAGGAAGGAAAAAACTAGTGCTCGCAAACTACAAGGTAGTTTATCATAACTAAAACAGCTAAGTCCAGACATAACATCACGTGGACAGAATGTTTTAGTTAAACAAACACCTTTTTTATATAATTTGATCGGCCTGCTACTACTAAGATGTTAGGATAAATTGTCGCCGATTGCAAACATTGGCACGTCTAAAACATTAGCCAAGATTGATACCAATCATCGTACATTTTCGTGTCAACCAGGCTTAACTCTATTACACCTAGAGTTTGTGGGTCCACTTCGAAACCAACGACACAAGTATTGATTATTTGATATACCAGCAAACATTCTGGTTAACATAATTGAATTTTTGGATATTTAATACATGCTCTGGGGGCTTAGTTACTTTATCGGCGGTCTCACTGCCTTCCTGACAACCACGTCATCACTAAGTACATTCTAAAGGGGAATTTTTGGCAAAAAAACACTCTTCAAATTTATGAAAAATAAAACTTTATTCTAGTGATTTCATAAATTTCGTACTTATCAATTTCCTGGCATTTTCCATTGAAAAATTTGCAATCTGGCACTTGTTTCTAAATATTCGTCCACGACACGCAACAAGCAAGCCTAACACATTTAAAAGGGAACCAACCTCGGCCTATAGTTTAACAGCTTTAGCAATATATTCTCTCATCTTCTGCAGATAGTATTGTAGGACCTTTATTTTTTCGTGATTCCTATCTTTCATGAGATTTTTACATTTGTTGAAAACTGCTTTTGCTTTTACCTCAATAGAACTACACGTTTATTAAGAAATATTACAATAGGAACAATACCGCTATCAAGTAATGTGATCAGTGTGTGTTGTGTTCCTGTGGTGAGGAAGGTGGCCAGAGCTCCTGGGGAGGGTTGGGGGAAAGGTCTGCAATGCGCTTGTGATGCTTCTGGTATTGCAGACTATATAGGTTATGATAACCGCTTATCATCAGGTGGGCAGTACGCTAGTTTGCCGCCCTAGTTTTGTTAAAAAAAATAATTAAAAATTAAATACTACAAACCTTTAATCCAGAAACACTGTTAAATGATTTAGCACAAAGCATACATTCGAGCGATAGATCTGAGTGTGCTTGGTCTGAGTCATCTTCATCACTTACTGGTTCCTCCTTGACTTCAGATATTAAATGCTGAAAGAAAAATAACAGATAAAATAGAACATTTTATGTTTTTTTTTCTCTGTTGTTTCTTTTAATTGTGTACAATAAAGAGTATTATTATTATTATTTTTTTTTTTTTTTTAATAATACTGGCCCATTAACACAAACACCACTAGCCCCGCTTTTCGTTCCAGCGTTATAGGTTTGATTAGAACCCCTAGATATTATATTTATCCTCGTATTTACATAAATATGTATGTACTAGCTATACCCATGCGAATAATTCGCCGTATAGAAGTACTTCGCCAAACCATTCCGCGGCCGGTTAATGTTTTTTTTCTTCTAACTTTAGTGCCAACTTCATTTGTGTTGTCTTAGGCAAGTTTATTAGAATCAATGATATAAAACTATAATTTACCAAAAAATAAAATTAAATAATCATTTCAAATATTTTCAATTAAATGCAACTTAAGCGGCTTAACCCACTATTGTACTGTCAACAACGGACCCTGTCTCCAGACTTTAATACATTTCCAGCACTTGTCATTGGCAAAATCATCGGCGAAAAGCTGATGAAACAATAGTATTTAAAGAAGAAGAAGTATTATACTGTAAATACATATATACAAACATTTAACAACAAGTCATCAAATAAATAAATTCACGCTACATCATAACTAATATGAGCCCCAACAACAAATCTACTTAGCTATTAATTGCTTGTCTTTTAGAAAAATTAAATTAAATTTACTTACTTCTCCACTGTCGCCGTTTCCGTTCGTCAAATTTGATTCTTTGGTATTTATAGGATCTAATTGTTCGTTTCCTGAAAAATACAGAAATTTTAAAATACTTCTACATCTTAAAAATAATAAATAAACAAATAGAAATCATTATTAACATAATTCTTTCTATACAAAAGTAAAATTTGGAAAAAATAAAACTGACTGAAAATTTTATGCTTTTGTTTTTTCAGGTTATATGATAGCTATAGACAACGTACTTTTTTTTACCTGTTTTTATAACTACCGCTAAACTTCTAATTTCATTTTTTATAATGGATTAACTTTCAATAAATAGGCTTTCTCAAAAAATATTAAGTTTTAAAATAATAAATATTAAATAAAATTAATAGAACTCACCATTAACGGCTACATGTAGTTGTGAAGGCTGTTGCTGAATGATTTCCTCGGGTTCAATTTTAATAATATCTAAGTTTGGTAAGTCATCTCGAGACGGATCGTATGACCCATTTGCAGAAGGATACTGCTCGTCATCTGACACTACCTCTTTCTTAATATCGACATTCTCGTACATAGAACTAGCTATTGACTTATCCACTTGGATCGGCTTTGGCCATACTCTATCATTGGTCAAATTAAACTGTGTCGTATCCTCTCCATACCTTTGTCGAAGTATTTCATCACTTCTCTTAACAATCGCCGTGAAATTGCATGCACTTAACAACAGCTGACAGCATGTTTCGCATATTATTTTGGAATGTCTATCCGATTCTGATATCTGTTTCAATGAAAACAATATAATGGTAAATATTAAATTAATGCTTTATATGCAACAATCCAGAAAGATGAGAATCACATCGGAATTTGAAAGTACAAAATAAAAGAACAACTTTAAAAAAAAAAAACTGAAAAATACCTATATGGATTAGGGCCATTTCGCCTGTTCGCGTCCATCGCCCAATTCGCGTCCATTTTACGGATCTCCCTTTGAAAACTCTCGAAATTAAGTATTGTTACGAAACACACAAAGAAACTAGCGCCATCTAGCGGCAACTTTTAAAACCACACAAAGACGGAGACGGCATGAAACTCTCTACTCAATACTAGATGGCGTTAGAGGAACTACTGTGGAACTATATAGAATTATAGTCTCGAAAACCGGGTACATGCGCGAACTTTCCAAGATGGTCTGGGCCTCGTCTCGGCCGATATAAATAGCCGCAGGGAGGCGAGCGAATGCAGTTCGGTTTGAGGGATCTTCGAGGCGACTTCAAAGTGAAAACTAGTGATCAAGAGTGGCACCAGCGAAACCTACGCCATTGGCTACGACTGAGGACATCGTTAGTGCTTAGTGTTTGAACCTAGTGCTTTGTGTTGGGACCTAGTGCTAGTGAATAAAGTCTCCAAAAGAGTCGGCAGGGCTTTCTCTCCAAATCCTTCGAACCCTAACACGTAACAACTGGTGTCGGAAGTGAGATTTGGAGATGCCATTGACTCCGAGAGAAGACTTCAAGGGGGGCGTCAGGACAAGGGCACAACGAGCTGCGGAGGCCACACTCACTGGGAACCAAGCTCCGCCCACCGTGGGCCAAGCCCCGCCCACTGACCCCGCCTATCAAGCCCCGCCCACTGACCACGCCCCCAGGCCCCGCCTACTCGAACTCTGGCCCCGCCCACTCGGCCTCAGGCCCCACCCACTCGGGCTCAGGCCCGCCCACTTTGTCTCAAGCCCCGCCCACTGGATCCTTACCACGACCTTACCACGCCCACCAGCGACACCGTAGCTTCTACAGACTCTCAAGTGGCTCTTCAATTAGGAAGTTTAATTAAATTAATGGAGCTGCAAAGGGCTGAAATTCGTGCTTGGCAAGAATCACAAAAGCAACAAAAGGCTGAAATTCGTGGTCGCTGAAACTAAGACACCAATAAGTCAAAAATTCATTACCGGCAATACCTCAATAAAAGGCACGCACGCATAGATAAAAGTTCCGTGCGTCCAAGCAATCCTGAGTAGAAAAAATAGTTTGTGACGGCTGTTTAACAAGAGAGCACGGACGCGCGAGATAGTGAGAAAAAAAAAGTGGAAAGCGGTGCATTTGAAGGTATGACTAGCCCGTTGGCGTAGTTTGTAGTGACCCTGCTTTCTGCTCCGAGGGTTGTGGGTTCGATTCCCACCCCGAGTCTGGGTGTAATATAAATATTTATTTATATATTTATATATGTATTATTTATAAGTATTTTTATCGAAAAAAAAAATATGTAGCTATATACCAGTCGGCTGTTACCTATAACACAAGCATTAAGTTGCTTACTTTAGGAACAGACGACTGTGTGTGTATTGTGTAGATATTTATTTATTTATTTATTTATTTATTTTATTGTTTTATGTCTATTTTGTGTATGGCATTTGTGGACTACGAGAAAGCCTTCGACTCTGTTGAGACCTGGGCTGTCCTGGACTCTCTGCAGAGATGTCATATCGACTGGCTATATATCGAGGTACTGAAGTCTATGTACATCGCGGCGACGATGACCGTTCATGTCCAGGACCAGAGAACAAGACCTATTTAAGAAACTGTTTACCACTACACTGGAGGATGTCTTTAAGACCTTAGATTGGGGGGAATGAGGCATTAACGTCAACGGCGACTTCATCTCTCGCCTTCGTTTCGCCGACGATATTGTCATATTTGCGAAGACGTTGGACGAGTTAGGCCAGACGCCCGCCTGCTGGCCGGCCTAAACGAGTCCTCCCAGCGTGTCGGTCTCTGTATGAACTTGGACAAACGAAAGTTATGTTTAACAACCAAGTCATACCAAGACCGGTATCGGTCGATGGTACCCTTCTCGAAGTTGTTCAGGATTATATTTACCTAGGCCATACTATCCAACTAGGCCGCAACAACTTCGAGAAGGAGGCCGACAGGAGGATTCGGTTGGGCTGGGCGGCGTTTAGCAGACTTCGTCGAGTCTTCACTTCGAAGATTCCGCAATGCTTGAAGACAAGTCTTCGAGCAATGCGTCCTACTTGTGTTCACATACGAAGCCGAGACGTGGACACTGACGAAGGTACTGGTCCACACAAGTTTAGAGTCGCTCAACATGCAATAAAACAGGCTATGCTTGGGGTTTCTCTCAAAGATAGGATTAAAAATGAGAATATCCGTAAGAGAACGAAAGTAACCGACATAGCCCACAGAATTAGCAAGTTAAAGTGCAGTGGGCTGGTCATCTGTGTCGCAGGACCGATAGCCGTTGGAGTAGACGAGTCCTGGAGTGGAGTCCCCCGGCTCATTGGACCGACGACCTACGTAAGATTGCCGGTGTAGGCTGGATGAGGATTGCAGAAAACCGGGATATCTGGCGCGAACTTGGGGAGGCCTATGTCCAGCAGTGGAATGCAGTAGGCTGAGCTGACTGACTGGCTGACTGATTTAATTGGCGTTGTTGATAATAATAAAAGGAATTATATCAAATCAAATCAAATTTTGAGCTTAGATAATTCAATGGTTCTTAATCTAAAGCCTTACTAATTAATTTTAAAATAGACTATATAATGAACACAGTAAAAACATATTTCATAGAAATTAGGGCTGGCACATTATTTTCTTCTTCAAACTTGCAAACTGCACTAAGTGGACGCGAACAGGTGAAATGACCCTATATAAAATTAAATTAATTAATAACTGTGCATTAATTTAAATACGTGTCATGCGCGTCTATCTTATAGCTAAGTACTTTATTTTTGATTTTAGAGTACACAAAAACTTTCAAATCCATAGTTTCATGTAAAAATAAAATGATAAACGTCCATACCTGTACATTTGCTATTTTCGCTAAGTCCTCAGCTATACTATTTTCCATTCCATCCCAAGGCGGCGTCCAACCCTCGAATATATTGTATAAAACACAGTCCTTATTAAGGATTTGCAAACACGCGCGGCACTCGACTGTTTGTTCGTTTTCCACACCGGTTTCTTCTATCTGACTCTCTGCTTCACTCATTTCAGCGAACTAGCGATCATATAAAATACATCTTTATTCAATAATCATTCTACAATATCTAGTTATCGTTACAAAATCGAAGTAAAAACATATTAAATTATTAATGACAAGGACTTTGAGATATTGACATATTTTGACACAAGCATAGACAAATAAGCAAACAAAATGAATCAATTTTAGTAATTTATAATTCAAACTAACATTATATTCGTATTTCGGTATAAACACCAACTATTTAGAACCACATTTCAAAAATTCAATTTTAAAGTAATATCATTGCAATCCGCTTCACTCATGTTTTACTTTTAAGTCTACACTACCTACAATGAAATGTCATGCATAATAAAATAATGAACCCTGAATATTACTGAACGCAATAAAATTCTAAATTTAAATATAAAGGATTTCACAATAGAATATTTTTAATACCATAATCGACGATTAGTTGCAGTAACCTTTAATTATTTTCCGAAAATATATTAATATCTTGGCTGCTCTCTTAGTTTACCGAACTACGTTTTAAAAGATATTTGTATAGTCTATGCTTTAATGATGCGACCTCATTCGTATTCTAATCGAGTATATTTTTAAAACTTGTATTCGATTCAAAAAAAAAGTCAAGTCAAGCGACTTAGTACTTATAAACACTACAGTTAACGTAACTTTTGATTCTGTTTTATTGAAAAATATTTATTTAGGTATATAATATAATTACGTAATATGCCTATTCGTTAATGATGGGTGCGCTTACGTTTTTATATTTACTATTATTTCGCTTTCCTTTAGCGATACTCTTTAAAAAGCCATTCAAGCATCTTTTACGTTTTTGGGATATGAATCTTCCTTTTTTGTCACGAAGCATATAATTTTTTGCAGTTTCGTCGCTTTTATTCATCGCAAACACTTTTTACTGACTATTATTGGCCACAATAGAGAAAATGTTCGTGTTACAAGGAGTCCGAACGGCTATAGGCTTTTGTATAGTATTCACGTACACGATAATATACCCAGATCTTAGTTCTCTTTTCTGCCACTGGCTGCGCTAGAATTTAGGACATTATTACACGTAAACGCGTTAATTCGCGAATGTTCAATTTAATTTATTTAAATATTAATTTATTCTTAATTAATTGTAATAAAAAGAAATGGGAAGATGTTTAGCTGTTCATGGGTGTATTAGAGGCCGAAAGGCAAGCGTAAGTGCAGGAAAGGTGGCTTTATTAAAAGCACCAAAAGTGAGTTACCTCCATAGATATAGTAAAAAAAAGTAGATGATGCGCGGCCTTTGTTGTTAGTGAAGCCACAAAACTCGGCTCCTTCAAGTAAATACACGCGCTCACGCACACATATGCATCAAACTACGCTCATTTTCGTTAGTATGTCACGAGGCTTCATACAGTAACTTTGCTTATAAAATGCCGTCTTGTGTGATTAAATGGTGCAAAAACAATACCAAAGTAAACAAAAAATCTGAAGGAATATCGTTTCACACGTAAGTACATATAAAACTTTAAATTTATTGTTATTCCAAAATAATATTGAGGTTATTCGGAACTTATAATTTCAATGTCACGAAATGACGTACCACGGGAGTGTTGCCAGTAGTTCTTTTTTTCAATACCCCAAAATGTGGGTAAGTAAATTGTAGGCAATCAGAAAAATAATTAAGTAAAAAGTAGACATAGTTTTTGTTTTTTTTTTCTCGTGTTATTTTATGTTACATAAATTGAAAATAAAAAAATCAAAATATGTTTATGAATTATTAACTCGTTTGTTTTATGTTTTAACTTTTTACAATTTCTGAGTAAACTAGGTACCCATATTTTACTATCAAATTTCATGGTTTTAGGTTTCCAACGAATATTTTAATAAGAGGTGAATGGGTAGACTGAGAAAATGACCACGATTATCCTGGCCATGCGCATAAAGTCAATTTAATACGATTAGTGATTGAAAAATATTTGAACATAAGACTACATCATATTAGTAAAATGCAAACAATGACGATGACTCTGAGTTCTAAGCGACAAAAATTTAAAAAACTTATACAACATAAAGGATTCTAGGTTTAAGAAAAATAGTTTTAAAAAAACCGACTGCAAACTGAAAAGAGATAAACACCCCTCTGGATATAGATAGATATAGGAAGTGTCCATTCATACGATTATCTTACGAATATTTTTTTTTTATTATTCTACCGATTTTTTGTTTTATTTTTAGTAAATTTATTTAAAACTATAAACAGGTTTTTATTTTCACATACCCATTTTACCTATATTAAATTAATTGTTTAATAAAAATTTTAGGGACTTTTTTTAAAAGGTGTCAACACTTCACTCACTCACACATCTTTAAAAAAGTGGCTTCAGTTTTCTGTTCTAGGTGCGTTATCTACCTTTTTTTACTTGATCTATGGTTACCTCAAAATAATATAATAATATCTGTTGAAAAAATTGTGTAATGAACAATTAATTTTTTAACTAGGTAATATTTGAAATACTTTGTATTTTTATTATATTTATCTATTGTAATATATAAATAAATTTTTTAGTTCTGGTCTGGGCCAAGAATTGAAAGCTACAAGTTCTATTTGCAATCATCATCATTTCAATCTATCACAGTCCACTGCTGGACAGAGGCCTCCACATGTTCACGACAAAAATGGTGTGAACTCATGTGTGTTACCCATAGTCACCACGCTGGGCAGGCGGGTTGGTGACAGTAGGGTTGACTTTGTCGCACCGAAGACGCTGCTGCCCGTCTACGGCCTGTGTATTTCATTGCCAGTAGTTGGGTGGTTATCCCGCCATCGGTCGGCTTCTTAAGTTCCAAGGTAGTGGAACCTTCTTATCTCTTAGTCGCCTCTTACGACACCCACGGGAAGAGAAGGGATGTCTATATTCTTCATTGCCGTAACCACACAGAAATCTATTTGCAAATTACATTTTAATCCGGCGGATCTGATTAAAAGGGATTGAGCGATTTTGAAAGATGGTATGAATATCAGAAAGTTAATTTGCAGAAGAAAGCTGAGCCAAAGTCAAATATAGTAAAATTTATAAAGGTGCGTTGATTTATCCTAGTGAACAATTATTTAATTTAATTAAAGGCTTAGAAGTTGTGTTAATGGTAAAAATATGTCAAATCGGTAAAAACAAAGATCGATTTAATCCGAGTTAAAATTCACGTAACTCGGGTTGAACTCGAGTTACGTAACTCGAGTTAAGTTGGATGAAACAGAGTGGATGATTTGTTTTTTTTTTTTTTTTTTTTAATTTTTACTAATTTCTCAGCTTCGCATTAATTGTTTAAAACAAATTGGAACGGACAAATGATATTTTTATCTGTTTTATTTTTTTCAATTATTATATTATTTATTTATAATGTATATGTATATTGGGAGAGCTATGCTAATTAAAGTGTAAAAGGAAATTATTGTTTGAAATCGAACCATTAATTTATGTGTTTTTAGGTTGAATTTATATATATATATATATATATATATATATATATATATATATATATATATATATATTAAAAAATAATTTTTTTTATTAATAAAACTATGTAGTTAGATAGCAGTCTTTTCAAAATAAAATCAAAACAACATTATGATGTAGTTATGTACATACATAGTCTATATACCTATGTAACATAGGTATACTTACAGGCTCATAGTTATTTTATTCATCATTTCAGCCTGACACAGTCCACTGCTGGACATAGGCCTCCACAAGTTCACGCCAAAAATGGCGTGAACTCGTGTCTTTTAACCATAGTCACCACGCTGGGCAGGCGGGTTGGTGACCGCAGGGCTGGCTTTGTCGCACCGAAGACGCTGCTGCCCGTCTTCGGCCTGTATATTTCAAGGCCAGCAGTTGGGTGGTTATCCCGCCATCGATCGGCTTTTTTAATTCCAAGGTGGTAGTGGAACTGTATTATCCCTTAGTCGCCTCTTACGACACCCACGGGAAGAGAGGGGTAGCTATATTCTTTAGTACTTACATACATATTCTTTAGTAGCCACACAGTACAATATATAATGTCTTTGTGAATTAGAAGCTATATAATGTCTTCGTGAATTAGAAGTTTATGTATATTATTATACTCCTTAGTTGTTCTAACACCACAAATATGTTCATATTTTTATATGTTTTTCCGCCTTATTTATGTATTTTCCGGATAACAAAATAATTCAAAATTAAAATTTCAAGTGCGTTTTTTAATTTTATAATAATTTATACTTGACACTGGCAGAATGTCGCTAAATGCGATCGTATGCCAAAAATGAAAGAAGAAGAAGAAGAAATGATCGGCACACTTCGCTCCATGTCGGTTTTCGAACTCGGGTCTGAGTCATTTCGACTCGAGTTGATTCGAATTAAGCCCAACTCGAGTTAGTTACTCGAGTCCACCATCACTGGTGGTTGCGTGGTGGTTGGGACAAAAACAGAATTTCCTAAAAATTTATTCATATTTTATCGATTATATTATCGATTAAAAGTGCATAGATAACACACATAAACAAGCTATAAAAGTGGTCGAAAGATTTTGAAAGATAGTAGTGTAAATAATTTATAACATTATAACCCCGTATATTCAATGTACTCTGTGATTATAACTATTTATACTATTATTATTATATAACTATTTATAATATTTATATTTTTACGTGTATGAATATCAGAAAGTTCATTTGAAGTGGAATTAAAGCTGAACCTGAGGAACTGGATAGGATGATATAAAGTAACCACGAATTTAGACACATTAATTCATAATAACTAATGCTATTACTACTTAGTAATTAAAATCTCAAGTATCATCGTTAGCATGTAGTTGAATCTTAATATTTTACTTTTATAGATGTTCAGTCACTTGTACAGATATATTATTGGGAAGATGTAAAGGAAAAGTTTTGGAATACAGATGTATTACTTGCTGAAAATTAAGACGATCCAAAAACGGAAGACGGAGACAACATTTTAAACATCGCTATATTTTATAATTCATATTTAACAAAGCAAAAGCTCAATCGAGTTCTTCTCTCGGTAAACTTTTATTTTAATAGTTTTGCTACTTAACATTTGCAATTAAACAATATTAATTGCTAGGTTACAGTGACTTTTGGTCACTGTAACCTAGCTAGACATTTTTGGTGTTTTATAGGTGAACGAGGTGAAACGTATCCACATATTCAAACAAACACATACGCACACACCTACGCACACACATACACACACAAACACACACACACACACACAAACATTTCGTACTTACACACAACACACGTTTCTAAATTCCACATCATTGCATCCCTTTTTATTATCTTTGTTTTATCATAGTTATTTTATAGTTGTTTGATCTTTATTATTCCTGGTTTCATTGTGTTTATGTTTATTTTTTGTAACATTTGGTCATCTTTGTGATTCGACGCTTTGCGAGGAGGGCGTTAATGACTGCGACACAGTTTTATACTAATGTAGTTATTATCGTTACAAATAGTTTTTGTTATGTACCAAATATTTGAAATAAATAAATATTATTATTATTATTATTATTATTAATTGCTAATTATTCACAAAGGATTAGGGAATGCAATCCTGCGGATCCGCAATCTCGTAAATGCGGCATCCTGCATAAAATTAGCGGAATTAGATCTGCAGGGTCTGCAAGGTTTACAAGATTTTATTTTTTCAGCCTAAATTCGTATAACAATATGTATGGCACGAACAGTGTTAGATTTCGTAATATAATTATATTATTTGTACCATTATTTCATGACTTGTAATATGTAGTAGATACTACCCGAAAATACCATAATTGTACCTTCAGGTCGATTGATTTCATTTATTAGTCGAATCATTTTGCTTTTTTTTTTTTTGTTTACCCTTCAATATAAAGAAGTTATCATACAAATCAATCTATTTTCGATTACAACTTCCGCTTACGAGCTATTACCATTTCAGCATATGCAGCAAAATACGATCAAATATAAAAGATAGAACCTGATGTATACAATGAAAACAATTTCAGAAGCAAGGACCTGAATCTCATATTTTTTTTCAGACTTTAATTCACATAACATAATTTAGATATTTCTCTTTGTTTCTGATCAAAATATAATTTATCATACTATTTGTTTCTTCTAAGTTAATTCTATTGTTTTATTTACTGACAAAAAATAATTTTGTTTAGTAATAATTCTAAAATATTGTACAATCCTGCAAATCTTTTGGATCCGCAGGACTAATGGTCTTAATCTTGCAGATTTGCAAGATTGTCTTTTAGGTCCTGGATTGCATTCCCTACATGGGATAAGGCTCTTTTTAACAGACTTCAAAAAAGGAAGAGGTTACTCAATACGACCGTATATGTATATATTTGTTTTTTTAGTGTATGTATGGTGATAACTTCGTTGTTAATGAACCGATTATGATAATTCTTTTTTATTTGGAAAGGAAATATCCCCAGTGTGGTACCATGATAAGGAAAGCTGGATCTGATGATGGAATTCCAGAGAAATCGAGGGAAACCCTCAAAAATCATAGTAACGACTAGTGCGTTTGTTTATTTTTTCGTCTACTTACGTTGTATTACTTGTTGATGTAATTGAAGTCGCTTTTTTTCGTTTGCGACAAGCAAAATCATAAATCACTAAGAAATATTCTGAACATGCGTTCAACTTAAATTATTTGGTTTTTAAATATTAAACATGTTTTATTTTATTACTTACCATTTTAATAAATAATGTTTGGTAATAACTTGTTAGTTAATTTTTTTCATGTAGTATATTTATCTCAATACTAAAATTAAAAAGGCATTTGGTAATTTTTTAAAATATTTTAACAAGTAAACTTTTTAAGGTAATTTGTAGTTACTTTATTTATTTAAAAAGTTCTTTTTTTCAGCATTCATCTATATTTTTTTTCATTGAATAAAATGGTGTTGTCTCTGTAATTTTTATATTTATTCATTAATACCACGTTTTTAGCTTTGCAGATTATCCCTTGACCTTCACTATATTGTTGGGCGTACAACACTTGTAACAAGTTTCTAAGAATTTCGGAACGTTTCCCAGAATATTTTTTTCCAGGGCTGTCAATAGCAATTAGCAACTAAACTTCCCGCGTAAAGATTTATACGAGTACTTCTTTGAAAAATGGCGCGCTCTACTGGCTAAAATTAGGATTAAAATTCTGGTCCCTAAATTGAAACCATTTGTTCTACATTAGTTCGGACTCCTTTTATCTATACACGATGTATCCATAAGTTTTAGGAAATTCTGTTTTTGTCCCAACCACCATTAACAAAACTTCTAAGCTTTTAAGTATATTAAATAATTGTTCACTTGGATAAATCAACGCACCTTTATATATTTGACTATATTTGATTTTGGCTCAGCTTTCTTCTTCAAATGAACTTTCTGATATTCATATACGTATACACTACCATCTTTCAAAATCGCTCGATCCCTTTTAATCACATCCGCTGGATTAAAATGTATTTCGCAAATAGAACTTGTAGCTTTCAATTCTTGGACCAGAGCAGAACTCCATTTACTGCGCAATTCTAAGTCCTTCAAAAAAATTTAATTATATATTTCAAAAGATAAATATATTAATTATGTGGTGTCATGGGACACCAGGTAGGAACGAAGTTCCTTCGGATAGTATAGAAGCAACAAAATTTGAAAAAAAAATGTTGAATTTTATATATATTTTCTAGTTCTTGATTTTTTCTTAATTTTGTTGATTGGTGTTTAAGTACATAAAAGTATTTAGGAAATTTAGTATTTTAGAAAATAACAAAAATTAAAGTAAAATAAATCAAACAAAATAATAATAATAATAGTAGTAATTCAAACTATTAATTGAAATAAAAAAATCATGTCTTTATTTATTTTTGTCGATAATATAAAATTACATAAATAATTTAAAAAAAAGTTTACTAGTACCTTATTTTAGTTTTACAAACGTCATATTATACAGTCGTGTGACTGATATTACGTCACTTCCGTTATTTATTTTCCTTACGGTTTTAGTATCACATTTTTTTCAGTTCGGTCGCCCAGCCAAATGTCAAGCCTGCCGTAAGGAACTTCGTTCCAATAATACAAAATTTTTCAAACATTAATTAAAAAATTAATTGTTCATTACGCAAATTTTTTAACAGATAAGTATTAATTATTTTGAGGTTACTCACTTTTGGTGCTTTGAATAAAGCCACTTTTCCCGCACTTTTGCTTGCTTTTCGGCCACTAACACAACCATGAACAGCACAACATCTTCCCATTTCTTTTTATTCCAATTAATTTTAAATAAATAAATTAATATTTAAATTAATTAAATTCAACATTCGCGAATCAACGCGTTTACGTGTAATAATAATGGCATCGGTACGTCCAAAATTCTAGCGCAGCCAGTGGCAGAAAAGAGAACTAAGATCTGGGTTTATTATTGTGTACATGAATACTAGGGAAAAACCTACAGGTACCGTTCGGAGTTCGGACTCCTTACTTTATGCCTTTGTGGATATGACTAAAAATAAAGAGACAAGCACGTACACATGAAAGGGACAAAGATATAGTACTTCGAAACGCAGGGTTACCAAGATCATCAAAAATTTTACCCCATTTTTTATTTTTTAAGCACACGCATTACGGCTTAGTGGTATATTATATCATCCTATCATATCTATTTTAATGCTGTGTGGTTACGGCAGTAAAAAATATAGCCACCCGCTCTCTTCCCGTGGGTGTCTTAAGAGGCGAATAAGGGCGAAGGAAAAGGCGACTAACACAGTTCCACTGCCACCTTGGAACTTTCAAATACAAAGGCAGATACAAGGGTTTCAGATACAAGGGCAGCAGTTTCTTCGGTGCGACAAAGCCAACCCTACCGTCACCAACCCGCCTGCCCAGCATGGTGACTATGGGTACAACACATGAGTTCGCACCATCTTGGGGAGGACTATGTCCAGCAGCGGACTGCGATAGGCTAAAGTGATAATCATATCCAACATCTATCCATCCTATCCTATGCATAATGTATTTGTCTGATAATTAAACGTTGTTATTATATCGATTGATTTTTTATATTCCCAGTCGAAAGTAGTTTTGTTTTGATTAACATTCTTTTTCAAAACCACTTAACCGATACAGTATGCTACATATATTTATTACGATAGATAAATAATCAATCAATCAGCTTATTGTAGTCTACTGGTACATTTTTCCTTTTGTTTGTCGTCACTACAAATTGGAAACCTCTGGAGATTTAATTAATTTTATAAGTCTAATTTAAATATGGGTACCTTCCTTAAAGTATAAATAATTGATTTATTTATTTACGTGTATAAATAGTGTTGGAACTGAAGATGCATTTAAGAATGTCATATGCTGAGTTCTTCGTAGGCTATTTGTATCAAAATGTTTAGAACAAATGCGTGTGTTTTTTCCTGGAGTCCAATTTCTTCGACCTGTAGATTTAATCCATGAATCACGCAGTAAAGTGTCTTTTGGGAATCTGAAACACAAATATAATTTGTCACGCTTGGTCATGCACTACTTTGCAAGTAGTCCTAGGGAAACCAATTCCGATGACTGCAGGAGTCAAACAGGGCTACCTCCTGTCATCGCTACTCTTCATCGTCCTGCTCGACGACGTCATGCAGAAGGTAACTTAAACACCTAGAGGTTTCGCATGGAACGACAGCTCAAACCTGGAGGAAATCGACTACGCAGACGACATAGTGTTGATCTCAACTTCACTGCCCGATCTCCAAATGAAGCTGGACTCGTTACGAGAGGAAGCTCTAGATAAGGGTCTACGAATCAAGGTTAGAAAGACCGTCGAAATACGAGTTCAGTCATGCGAAAATCATCCCATCAGACTCAACGGTATACTGCTGGAATTTTTCACAGGTCCGTATGTCTAGGCAGACCAACAGCGGTGGCTCTAATGACGACGACGACGGACGAATCGAAAATCCCCTCTTTTTTCCCTCTCCGATTTCATAGTGAAGTCTGTTTTACTTTTCATCTTTGAGACCTGGAAAGAGACAAAAGTTCTGACGAGCAAGTTACAAGTGTTCGTTAACAAATGCCTAAGATTCATCCTGCGCAGATTCTGGCCGAACACTATCAGCAACGAGGATCTATGGAATCGATGCCACCAAATTTTGATCAAGCAAGAAATTGCCCAGCGGAAATGGAAGTGGATAGGGCACACCCTCCAAAGACCAGAGGACAACACTGCCGGGGTCGGATTCATGTTGAGGCCGCGCGGGAGCAGGTGACATGGCCGGCCGGCGCACACGTGGTAGCGAGCTGTCAACGCCGAGCTGCGAGCAGCTGGGCTTAGTTGGAGGTACGCGGAATGAGAGACACAGGAGCGAATGCTGACGTCTGTCGAATGCCCTATGTACCATTGGGTTATCAAAGGACAGCAACAACAACAGCTAAAATATCATACTTATGCATTACCTAGTGATAAAATACTGATTATAAACTTGTTATGTTATGGAGAAAAGGAACGAAACCACTTGTAGAAGGTACTATAATTACTAGGCTGGTTTACAGCTTTTGACTGAATATCTTTGAACAATATTTAGAATAAAACCGACATAAACACTTCATTTTCTCTATATATGTAAAATTGTCCATAAAATTACCATAATTATGGAAAATTTTATTCGTTACTACTGGTATCCCTAAAATAAGAATAATCCGATAAAATTTAAGCAGCCCACAAGATGGCCGCATGACATTAACATTTCAGCGCGTTTGACGATTGGTGTGTACAACTAAGCTTATCAGGTTAATACTAAATACATCATTATTTAAAAACGAGAATTTCAGACAATTTTTAATTTATACCTGCGCATTAGAACCTTGACATTGGGTATTCTAAAGAAAACTTTGATTGTCTTTACAAATCGAACTATTTAAAATAAAATAAATCATACTTACGAATGAAAGGTTATGTTTTCTAATTTACGCTCACTGCGACTCTTACAGCCAACCACACAGCAATGCACCATAATTATTGACCTACTTAAACACCTTTCTACTCACTTTTAACACTAAATTAAAATAAAAAAACAAAAAAAAATCTATTGAAATTCGCAATGAATGACGATTATAAATGCACACGTACGATTTGTTGGGCACAGATTACAACTGTGCCCAAAGAGACTGTGCCCAACAAAAAAAAAAGCTATACTATGATAAAAACAAATAATTGTGTTTGCTCGCAAACGAAAAAAAAACCGACTTCAATTACATCGACGATTAATACAACGTAGATCGACGAAAAAATAGTCAAGTAACTACACGTTATCGAAGATTCCTCAAAAATTAGTTATCAAATCTCGATAAAATTTATATGTGACCACATGATAAACATCAGCTTTTGATTAAATTAAAAATTATCAAAATCGGTACACCCAGTAAAAAGTTATTACGGATTTCGAGAGTTTCCCTCGATTTCTCTGGGATTCCATCATCAGATCCTAGTTTCCTTATCACGGTACCAAACTAGGGATATCCCCTTTCCAACAAAAAAAGAATTATCAAAATCGGTCCATCCAGTAGAAAGTTATGCGGTATAATACAACGTAGGTCGACGAAAAAAGCGTCAAGTAAAAACGCATTATTAGATATAACTCGAAAAGTAGTTGTTAGATCTCAAATAAATTTAAATGGGACCAATTGGCACACACTACCTTTCGATTAAAAAAAAGTTGTCGAAATCGGTCCACACGGTCAAAAGTTCTGATGTAACATACATAAAAAAAATACAGTCGAATTGAGAACCTCCTCCATTTTTGGAAGAAGAAAAACACCGCGACACGATAATTTTATATATTAGATACAGCAATAGCTAACTTAAATTTTGGAGTTAAAGCTTTGGCTTATTCTAAGATTTTTTTTTTTTAATTTAAAAACCAACTATAAAATTATTAGCACATTGTCTTAATTATAAGTTAACTGATATAGATTCCATAAAGTATTTTCTTACTTTGAGAGTATAATTTGTAGTATAAGTATAATTATTAACCAGTTTAATTTAGGTGGTAGCTTTACTTTTACAAAAATAGTTAATCTCTTTAAAGATTTTAATTTGTTTAATGACGATTCAATGTTGCTCTTTGACTGTCAAGTAATCAGTCAAATAATGTCAAAATAGAATTGACAATTGACATTGTTCTAGTAGTTTGTATTTTGTCTAATTGTCTATAGTAAATAAGTGTGATTCAAAATATACTGTATAACCTAAATGCGTTTTATTACTATTAAGTTAATTCAAACATCTAAAAATGGAAGAAGACGGAACACCAACTGTTAGCTTAGTATCATGTATGCATTTTGTAAGACGCGGGGTTGCGAAAGCGGTACCCGAAAAGGTAAAAAATATAATTTTTGACATGTGTATGAGTGTGAATAGTGCGCAAGGTAAACATTTAATTTTATTTTCATAGATTGAACTTACTGAAAAGGAATTGGAGAAAATAATCAAACAAACCGCCACTGAACTAAGGTAAAGAGTTATTGTATAATCTTCAATCAAATGAGTTTTTTCGGAACAGTTTTTTTATGAAAAATGTGTTATTTTATTATTTATTTGATAGGTTAACTGAAGCAGGTGAAGATCAGAGTGATGAAGAGGTCGAGAACACTGAAACTACAAGGGAACCGCCGGCCGATCCCAATGATGAGTTTGATTTTGAAAATTATGACCAACAAGAGTCGAGTAAGTCTTGTATTATATATTATATATATTATATTCTTCTAAAACCATTATAGATGTAATAAATTTATGATATCAATATAAATGCTTAACATTGCTATAACTAAAATCAAAATTAATACCAAATATTATATTATAAATATAATGAATAATTTGAACAAAAACTAAAATAGGTTTGTTGCTTTATAGCATGTTTTCAGACATGTATCATACCAGACATGTCTCATACCTTGTAGTGACAAGACTTTCAATGTGTGGCCTTAAGTATATGGTTTTAAAAATTCATAAAATATTATAGGTGTTAAAATTGTGTTTACAGGTGATCCTGTTGGTATAGGAACAATAGCAACATTACCAAACTTAGGAGATCTCAGTGAAAATATACAGATAAGGGTAAGTTTAAATTTAAACTACTTGATAATTAGTATCAGCATCAACAGCTTTACATGCACTTTAAGTCATAATTGGGAAACCCACACCTATGTATACACATAGGGCTGCCATCGTAGTGATGACTAGTGCGTTTGTTAATTTTTTTCGTCTACTTATGTTGTACCTGTTACTTGTCGATGTAATTGAAGTTGGTTTTTTTTCGTTTGCGAGCAAACACAATTATGTTCCATCAAATAGTGTGTTTAATCGTTCTTGTGACGAAAAGTGAGTAATTTTGCTTTTTTGATGTGACAACGTCTAATAAATCGATGAACGCCATCAGCATCAGCTGTCTCACAGAACTCTTTGAGGGATTCGGTTCGAACTGTGTATATAGAAAAATAATTGTAGATTTTCAAGATGATAGTTCCAGCGTCCACTAGCAGTAAGTCACATCCATGATGTATGGCGTTGTTAATAATGTGTGCAGAGCAACCAACAGCAACCAGGTTAGAGTTCAGATTTTTTTTTAGCTTATAGAAGACATTGTCGACTCCTTTTCGTTCTATTCCCCCAAAGTTTGTATTGCTTTTATTTACATCAATTATAGGAACGAGATCTGATCGAAAACCCGGACTTTTATTGTAGTCTGGGTGCAATCCGGACTACAATTTAAACCCCACCCGGACGCTCTCTGGACGTCTTCCAAACTAGGACAAATCTGGGAAAACCCGGACGGATGGCAGCCCTATATATGCAGCTCAGAAACGACTATTTGAGAAGACATACCATTCATTGTATAAAATATTATTATTATTATTAGTTACAACTATAAGTAAGCTAGCTATTAAAAAAAGACTATGGCAATATTTATTACTAAATGTTATAGTAAATCTTAATTAAAGTGTAAGAAATATTTTTTTTCAGACTGAAGGTCCCGATAGTGATGAAGAAGATGACATTATCAAACCTAATGATAACTTGCTGTTAGTGGGACATGTAGAGACTGATGCTAGTGTTTTAGAAGTATATAGTGAGTATATAATACAGAAAATATTACTGAATGAAAATATTCAAGGCTTGTCTATCTAAATCTCCCTTTAGATTTTCATAGAACTACTGAAAAATTATTTAAAAGTTAAAATGTAAGCAAATTTTTTTCTTTGTCAATAATTCTTGACCCGAATCATTGTAGTAGACCAGGGGTGAGCAGCCTTTTTTACTAGAGGGCTGCAAAATTTTGAAAAATTTATAGTCGGGCCAAAGAATGATGGAAAATAATAGGACTTGATGGTACAAGTATTGAATTTTGGTGTGCCTTATAATAATATTGACACTTGAAAATTTTAAATCCTTTGGCGGGCCGCAAAAAATCGCTATACGGGCCGCATGCGGCCCGCGGACCACGTGTTGCTCACCCCTCTAGTGAACATTTCAAGTTCTTTTGTCATTTTAGTTACATAATTAATATTTTTGAATTTGTGAATAAGCTTTTTACTTTACTAAAAAAAAATTAAGTATAAAGTATGTATTATATTTGTTTTGAAGCCTTCCTGAGTTGGTATAGCTTGATTTGGTATACAATATTTTAAGTTATGGTTTCCTTTCAGTCTTCAATAAAGAAGAGGGATCATTCTACGTCCACCATGACATAATCTTACCTTGGTTCCCTCTCTGCATTGAATGGTTGAGCCATGACCCGTCAGATCCCCAGCCAGGTAATATAATCATTTTTTACTCAAAATTTACTAACATAAGATAATAACGATTCGAATTCGAATAGGCCTCTTTCTCCATGTGGCTGCTCTACTGCGGGTTGGCGGATATGTTCCCTACTATAACTAATGGTCGGTAGTCGGTAGTCGGTATCAGGTATATATAACAACCGGGACCGACTGCTTAACGTGCTCTTCGAGGCACAGCGGGGACACCCACAAGGACAGACATCCAAACTGGAAAAAATATTTTTGGGAATCGAACCCATAAACTGTTGGTATTTTAGGGAATTACTCGCACGAATACACCAGAGCAGTTGATAATAACAATTATTATCAACATTTACACATCAAGAGTAATTATAAAAAGTGTAATTAGAAGTATTGAACTTCTTAAGTTGAAACTTGCTTATTTGCTAACTTTTAATTGTACAGCTTGATTATGTAAATAAGAAACAGTACCATCAGGCGGTCAATACACTTGTTTCCCATTCTAATATTGTAATAAAAATATCAAAACATTTGGAGTTTGTTAATTTAACTATTTGTCACTTTATTAATCATAATTATCACATCTGTGTTCTTGATACCAATATTTATATTTGATAATTTATTAAAGATATTTTATTCCTTTCTCAGGTAATCTCTGTGCCTTAGGGGGTATGGATCCAGTGATTCAAGTATGGGATTTAGATATAGAAAACTGTTTGGAACCGGCTTTCAAGCTTGGGAGAAAACCCAATAAAAAGAAAAAAACGAAGAGAATAGGCCATAAGGAGGCCGTATTAGATCTCTCTTGGAATAGTAATTTTTCGTGAGTAACAAATGAAACATTTCAATTAGTTTTCAAAAAATTATTAAATGAAATGAATGTATGTTTTGTATGTACCTAAATTGTTTTTTTTTACACACATTTATCATTTAATAATGTAGACAACTAAACTAATCTGTATATTAGCTAACTAATATATTATGTAGTTATAGCTGACTGATTTAGCACAATTTTTTTTTAAATTCAAATCCAATCTTAATCCAATCAAAATCCATCCTTTACCACGAACTTAGGGTGGAAAGTTTAGTTACTGAGACCAGTAATCAAGTGGCGACTCATTTTATGTGATATTAAAAATATAGAACCAAATAGAATGGTTTTTCAATTACAGAAACATAACATTTGTGATCAGCAAATTGTCAATTAAGTAATGTAGTTATGGTAATTTATGGTCATTCACAGACATGTACTAGCAAGTGGGTCAGCAGACAACACAGTCTTATTATGGGACTTGGATCAAGGATCACCGCATACGAAATTAGACTACTTCGAAGATAAGGTACAAGGAAATATAAAAAACAACAGTTTTAATAACTGTACTTATTTTTTGGTTGTACTGGTTTTTAATTTCACTGCCAATTTTTATGTACGTAACCTCGTAACTTTTTACTGGCTGTACAGTATAGTTTAATGTTTTTTAGTCGAAAGCTGATACTTGTGTGGTGTTATTTAAATTTGAGTGTGATCTGACGAGTACTTTGAGTTATCCTTAATAAAATGTATTGTTATTTTCTTCTTTTTTTTAAATTGAGAATAAACAATTTTGAGCATGATATTTCCTACTTTACCTCACTTTAATAGTATGACACTTACGTTGACAGCATATTTTCTCTTGGTACATTTCACCTAAATTGTTCTGAAACATGCACGCCTCCAATGCGCTGTGGCTTCCTCTAACATTTCGTCAATACAATACTTTAGATACATTTCATTTCTACATTCCAGGTACAATCCCTCAGTTTCCATCCACTAGAGGCTCAGACCCTGCTGTCGGGCTCGTGCGACGGTAACGCTCGCGTCACCGACTGTCGAACTCCAGAGGCACACAGAGCTTGGAACCTCGGACCTGAGATCGAACGAATTGTTTGGGACAGGCATAACCCATTTTGTTTTGTTGTGAGTGTTTTTTTTTACTATAAATTAATATTCGATTAAATTGAATTCGATTAATTTGTAGAAATCTGGATATGATTATAGAATCTCTGATATATTTAAAGAATTTAGATTAGTAAGTACTTAGGTAGTGTTATCATTCTCATGAGAATGAAACACATGTCGAAAATTGTTTCGACTAATTTGTTATAAGTGGCACGATAGGGGTGCACCTGTCGTGCACCATAATATTTGCTTGTGTGACGTGTTGTTATTTTCAAAAGCTTTTATTTAGATTTTCAAGGTATTCATTTAATAACGGTCCCTTTTTTTATTTTTTCTATGTAAGAGATATATATACATTTATATATTTTTTTTTGTGTAGAAAAGGTTAGTTTCTATGATATATCATAGAATCTACTTCTCTATTTAGATGATGTTGCGTTCAGTATGAAAATTGTAGATGGTATTATTGTTACCTTAATTATAATAAAGGGTGTCTCAGCGCCGATTTTAAACTTTAAATATTTATAAAAAAAAAAAAACAAATTGTATTTGAAATATTTTAATTACTGTAAATTATAATGTATTGTTGCGGATTTTAAGTACGGAATATTACACCGTCAAGATGTCTTCCATCACGGCGAATGCACTCTTCAAAACGGACAAGCAAATTTGTAGAGACACGCCGTAGAACGTCAACTGATATGGCTCTCACTTCTGTCGTTATTTTAGCCTTCAGCTGCTCCAAACTCGAAAGGGGGGTATCATAAACTCTTCCTTTGAGATAACCCCATAAGAAAAAGTCAGCTGGGGTTAAGTCAGGAGATCTAGGTGGCCACAATATGTCTCCAAAGCGGCTGATGATTTTACCCGGAAACAACGCTTTTAGTGTGCCCATGGAGACCCTAGCTGTGTGGGCTGTGGCTCCGTCTTGCTGAAACCACACACTTGACTTGTCAATATCCTCTTCTTGCAGCTGCGGTACAAAAAAAATATTAATCATATCAATATACCGCTCGCTCGTCACTGTAACCGTTGCACCTTGGTCATTCTCAAAGAAATATGGCCCAATGATTTTCTTCGCCGATATTGCACACCATACAGTAACTTTGGGGCTTTGTAATGCTTTCTGATGTTTTTCTTTTGGATTGCTTGATGAGCAGTAACGGCAGTTTTGACCATTGACGTACCCTTCGAGGTGAAAATGTGACTCATCAGTAAAGTAAACATTGTCGATCCCATTTTCCTCTGAAAATTTCTCTAACATCTTCCGACAGAAAATTTTACGCTTGTTGTAGTCTTCCGGTTTGATTTTTTGAACTATTTGGATCTTGTAAGGATGTAATTTTAAGTCTAAGGCCAAAATTCGTTGAAGACTTGAACGGCGGAGGCTCAAAGAGGCAGCATGTTTTCTAACTGATCTTCGTGGATGCTCCGCGACCGCACCGGCGACGCGGTCGATGTTTTCAATCGATCGCACAGGTCTATTTCGAGGGCGAAATGAATGATTCAGTAAACATCCTGTCGCTCTAAACTTTTCTATCCACGACTTAATTAGCTGAATACTCGGTGCGTCACTTAAACGACGGATTTCAAAGCGGTTACAAAACTTGCGCTGTGCTTCACTCAACGAAAACTCATTGCAAAAGTACGCCTCCACTGCGTACGCGCGGTGCACGCCAGACCACTGCGACATAGTGACTAACAAATCCACGCTCGTTTGCGATCGAACGCTACCCCTCCCCTCCCGCTAGCCCCGCAGACTCCCGAGAAATTCGTGTTTGAAGTTTAAAATCGGCGCTTGGACACCCTTTACAACTTCAAGATGACCAATTTGAATTTGTTACCTGTTCACGCTAATTATTTAAATTTTATTTAATGATATATTTTTTTAACAGATGAGCAACAATGAAGGGAAAGTTGCTTATGTGGACTGTAGACATGACGAACCTTTATGGAAAATAGACGCACATCAAAAAGAAGTCACAGGTAATACTTTATAAAGTGTGGTTACAAGCAAGAGGCACTAATTGAAACCACCAAATTCTTTTAAGACTTTTGAAATTATACTTCACAAATAATTAAATTCATAATAAATAAAAACCTACCTTGTGCCCAAACTAATGCTTCTATTTGACAGTTTTTATGTATGTAGCTTAGAAATGGTGTGCAATATATGTGGTTTTATTTATTGGCTCTTGCTTGTATTCTCGTGTGTATATTATATACGTGTTTAGCAAAGTTTGGGAAATTCCTGTGATAAATCACTTTGCAGTTTTGTTTGTTGTTCAGTGATATAAACAAAAATGAGATGGTATGGACCTCCAACAAATTCGAAAATCCTTTTTTTGTACTTGTTTTTGATATGAAAAGGGTTGTATAAAAAAAATGTAAAGGAAACCAATATAATAACAACAAAAAAAAAAAACGAATGTGCTTTAGACCGCACTACTGAAGTCAAACTTCTTTAGCAATAGACCTGTACTGTCTTAGATATACGAAACGTAACTGACCATGAGAGAGAGAGAGAGAGAGAGAATGTGTGCTCGCACCTCCCTCTTGCTCCGTCCGCCTCGCCCGATCACACATTACGTAACGCTCTCGTCACGCATTCGTCAGCTTACTCCCCAAATTAAGAGTGCGAAAGAAGTTTTACTTCAAAAATGCAGTAACAATGTCAACTATTTGTCAAATATTGTGAAAACTTATTTCAGGTCTTATATTAAGTGAAAATGTCCCTGGATTGTTAATAACAGCAGGTTCAGATGAGAAGTTCAAGACTTGGGATATAACAAGGTAAAAAAATAGTTCTTTTTTTAACACTGTTAAAACTGTTGCAAAGCATTGCTGAACTCCAGACCCGAGACTAGGTATACCTGTATGTATCTGTATCAGCCGGTTGTAACTTAAATCACAAGCTTTAGGTTGCTTTTAAGAACATATGATCGTGTATTTTTACTAAAAAATATTTATTTATTTATTTAAAATCTTTATGCAAGTGAAATCATGTGTATCAGTTAGTTATATAATTTACTAAGAAATATAATGGATTCTTTTTTACCAATAAGGGGACATCCTTAATTACGTAAGCTGAGAATCGGGGGGATCCAATGAAATCTCACCAAATCTCATTTAAACCGAGGAGGGATAATCGAAAATATCATATCAACTTAAAAAAATATAAAATATTAGATATAAAAAAAAAATATTTTAAGGGTTCATTTTGCAAGCTAAAATAAATCTCATGGCTATTAAAATAATTTAGTTTTTGCTTTGAATTTTATTTAATTTAAATAAATTAACTGTAGTAAACTTGAACAGTTTATTATTTCCCGTCAGTCTCTATTATATAAAGCGTCAATCTCACGTAAGGGGGGGGAGGGTGCAGGCAAATATCACTAAATCTCACCTAAAGGGGAAAGGGTCTAAACTGATCCAAAAATAGCTCACGTAATTAATGGATGCCCCCTAAGGCTGTTTTAAACAGTTCTTTTAACATTTTTATTCTATACTTGGATGATTTCTTGGTTTTCAATACAGATTACTTGAAATATGATCGTACAGGTATCTAAAATTAAAGTAAAACATTTTCAGCCCAACACCATAGTGATTTTAACTAATATTTTTATAATTTCCATAGAAATATCATGGTATAGCTAGCTAGCTTAACTTAATGTAAAACATTTCCAGCGCTACGCCCTTACAAATAAGTGAACGGTCAGTCCGTGTGGGGCAAGTACTGTGCGCGGCGCAGTGCCCCGACGCGCCCTTCGCCCTAGCGGTGGGGGGAGACAACAAGGAGTGCTTTATTGAGATTGTGGACCTCACCACTAATGAAGAAGGTAGGCTCTATTGTGTATAGCTAGCAATCCGAGTTTATAATAAGCTATAGTTCATATTATTATTATTTTTAACAAATAATCCTAATACATCGACAATTAATACAACTTTTTATGTGGTGTAGCCATCCTCCTACCCATTACATAAATAATAAATATTATAAATATATATATGCATATATATAATTATATAGTATATACATTTACACATCACACATCTGCAAGTATAAGTGAACTATAAAAACCTTTTCACCTTGTTTCTTGCGAGAAAATAAATATATTTTAAATAATTGTGTTTGCTTGCAATAGAAAAAAAAACGACTTCAATAGTGTACTTTCGGTAGTGAAAAATAAATTATAAAATTTGATAAAAATTAAAATTTATGTAGAAATACACTTGAATATTCTGATTTGGAATCATAAAAGCACATTATTGTTTTATTATATTGAAATCAAAAGTCGTATATTTTAATCTGTATATCACGTGACCTAAAACACGACCCGCCATGGTATGACGTCATACGGATAACAACAAAGTTCTGTCAGAGCTGTAAACAGTTAGGTATAGTTCGCGTCGTGTAAAAAGAACGCCGGAAGAAACTGGAGGACTTTAACTTCAAGGAGTAATACTTGTGCTCTTTCTTTAGTGCATTTCATGTGTACCTATTTATTTATTTAAATGCAAAAAGGTTTTGTTAATGCAGATAGTACGAATCTGCCAAAAACTGATTCAATGATGGTTGCAAAGCTTTTTGCATGTAACTTTTGTTCTGCCGAATTTCGTAATGTTAAAACATCTTTGTAAGTATTACTTGTTATATTATACTGTTTTTTTTTTTTTTATGTAGGTATACCTAATTTGAAAAATAATGTTAGAAAGTGTTAGGTGTTGTTTTAATCCTTATGTTACTGCCAAATTAAGAAAATAGTTTTTTTTAATGCTAGTATTTGTACAACTAGACACTACGCACCAACGATAGCTATTGTAATTCATTATTTTACATAAAAACAAATATTTGTAGCTGTTAACATTGAACGACAAAGAGTATATGTATAAGGTATTGAACTTTTGACGTATTGAACGAGTTCGGTCTTCCATACGTCATACGACTTTTGTTATTAACCATATTACGTCACCAAAATGGCTGATAGCGTTTTCGCGGAAATAAAAAAAGTTTTAAAATGTAATTTAATTTTATGGCATGAAAGCGTGTTTATTTTGCCGAAATATTTTTTTTTTTGTGGCTTTTTATTGGAAAATCAACATTTTGAAGTACTTTTTTAATCATCGTGGAATACCCTATTACATCAACAAGTAATACAACGTAGTTACACAAAAAAATAGTCGATTAGATACGCTTTATTAGGGATATTTAAAAAGTACTCGATAGGTCTCGATTAAATTTAAATGGAAGCACACGACAAGTACTAGTGTTCAATTAAATAGAAATCATCAAAATGGATTCACCAAGTAAAAAGTAATGAGGTAACACACATTTAAAAAATTGTCTAATTGAGAACGTGTTTTTTTTTTAAGTCTGTTAAAAATACTTTGGATCTATTTATTACAAAAGTGGCAAACAAGTGTACAGGCATGATAGTAAGCGGATACCATACCTTATGGTTGCTTGACACACTAGAAGAATTGTCAGCGCATTGCCAACCCGACCCTCCCTAGGAGCTCTCCATCTTACTCAAACCAGCAACACAACACTACTTGACAGCAGTAGTATTTAGCTGTGATCTTCTGTAAGGTTGACGTACTCGTACTTTCCAATCGGGCTGCTCCAAATTTTTAGCATAGTAACTGCTGTGCCCAAATTCAATAAAACATTACCACGAGATCAAAAGTTACGCGGGTCAAACCGGGAGGCGGAGCTTATTAACCAACCTCAAAAATGAGGAGGTTACTCAATTCCACCGTATCTATTAATTATTATTAAATACATAAAATTAGAGTGTCTGTTTGTAATATTAAAATAACCGCTTTTTACTAAATGCATATCGATGTATACACAGTACATATACCAAAATAAGATTTTTTTATAATTTTTGTCTGTCTGTCTGTTTGTTCCGGTTAACCTCTGAAACGACTGGACCGATTTTGACGGGACTTTCACTGGCAGATAACTGATGTAGTAAGGAGTAACTTAGGCTACTTTTATTTTAGTAATTTATTTATTTTATTACTGAAAACCAAAAATATTTTTCGCGTCGCACAAGTCGCGGGCACAGCTAGTGTGTATATATAATTTCTTTTTTTTGTGTATGTTCGGGGATAACTTCGTCGTTTAAGAACTGATTTTGATAATTCTTTTTTTGTTTGAAAGGAGATATTTCAAGGAATATAATAGAAATTGAAGGGAACCCTCGAAAATCGTAGTAACGACTAGTGCATTTGTTAATTTTTAACCGACTTCCAAAAAAGGAGGTTCTCAATTCGACTGTATTTTTTTTTATGTATGTTACATCAGAACTTTTGACCGGGTAGACCTATTTCGACAAATCTTTTTTTAATCGTAAGGTGATGTGTGTCAATTGGTCCCATTTAAATTTATTTGCGATCTAACAACTACTTTTCGAGTTATATCTAATAATGCGTTTTTACTTGCCGCTTTTTTCGTCGACCTACGTTGTATTATACCGCATAACTTTCTACTGGATGTACCGATTTTGATAATTCTTTTTTTTTTTTGGGAAGGGGATATCCCTAGTTTAGTACCATGATAAGGAAACCAGGATCTGATGATGGGATCCCAGAGATATCGAGGGAAACTCTTGAAAATCCGCAATAACTTTTTACTGGGTGTACCGATTTTGATAATTTTTAATTTAATCGAAAGCTGATGTTTATCATGTGGTCACATATAAATTTTATCGAGATCTGATAACTACTTTTTGAGTAATCTTTGATAACGCGTAGTTACTTGACTATTTTTTCGTCGATCTACGTTGTATTACTCGTCGATGTAATTGAAGTCGGTTTTTTTTCGTTTGCGAGCAAACACAATTATTTTCGTCTACTTACGTTATATTACTTGTCGATGTAATTAAAGTCGGTTTTTTTTTTGTTTGCTAGCAAATACAATTATTTAATTATAATTGTTCATTGTTTAATATGATATATTATTTTTCAGTTATGAATCGTTTCGGAGCAAGAGCACAAGTTACATCCAACACTAATGCTATGGAATCATAGAATATAAACATAACTATATTTTATATGTATATGATTATAAAATGGATGATATATTGAAATAAAAATAATAAATAAAAATGGTGTTTAATCCGATTTTTTTTTATTTAACTTTGTAAAACCTATTTAATATTTAATTGCATTAACTAATAAATGCAAAATTTATATAAAATAATCTCTCAAATTTTTAAAATTGTTTTTCTCTAATAGAATAAGTCGTAAC
The DNA here is from genome assembly GCF_905220565.1 of Melitaea cinxia. Taxonomy (NCBI): domain Eukaryota; kingdom Metazoa; phylum Arthropoda; class Insecta; order Lepidoptera; family Nymphalidae; genus Melitaea; species Melitaea cinxia. The sequence goes on along the minus strand of NC_059395.1, from coordinate 4,333,113 downwards.
CGCCACCAAATATCCCATGCGACATACCAGCCTGTGTTGCCACAGTCTCTTCTTTATATTTTGGCCGAGAATCACTGGAAATAAAAATAATCAATTTGCACATTTGTACCAGGCAACTAAATAACTCACCAACTGGAGTTTAAAATATATATATATACATATACAGGGTTACAGGAAAAGTCGACCTAGATCCGTTAAGGGCGTGTAGTACACACCATTTCTGAATGATTTCACTATGGAACCCCCCATCCTAAACTTAACCGTTTTCGAGATATTCGAGTTTTAATTTTTTTTATGAAAATGCCCAATTTTTCGGCTATTGAACTGAATATTTTGAATATTTTTGACTCTTATGATTATTTTTTTGGTTTTTTACATGAAGAATGAGATGCTTAATGACCTTAATGACTAAAATTGCACGTAGGTTAACTAAATAGGTCGTTGTAGACGATCGAAACTTAAGAAAATAAGTACAAATTAAAAAAATATATTTTTCTTTTCTGGATATCTCAAAAAATTATTATGGCACTTGCTCTGCAGATGTGCTTAAGAACATCTACATTTTATCAGCTATCCAATGAGGTATAACAACCTAGGGTTGTATTTAAACTCATAGAAAAAAACATAGTTGAAAAGGTTCAGGTAGTAGGTCTAACGTAGGTCGGCTATTGTCCTTCAAGTTAATCCGGTGCGTGTGAGCGAGACAACTTAAGATTTATGCAGGTGAGAGTGAGAAAAATAATGTGCAAAAACAAGATCTGAATGGTGATACTTATGAAATTTTCTTAAGAGGTGACTTAGGTGACCTTCTAGATGATCTCCCATTAAAATTATTGCGGGACATGTGGTTTCAACATGATGGCTGCCCTGCTCATTTCAGAAGAAGCGTTAGGGAATGGTTGGACACTAACTATCCTAACAAATAGATTGGACGAGGTGGGCCTTTACCCTGGCCAGCCAGATGTCCCGACCTGACCCCCATGGATTTTTATGTATGTGGGCACATGAAGAGCCTCGTTTACAGTGGGCCCAACCCCATATCGTCAGTGGGAGTTCTCATAAGACGACATAAGAAGAACATTAACCATTGGTGTAGTGAAAAGTGGACTACGTGAAAGAATGAGAAAATGTGTGCGAAATAGAGGTGGACACGTGGAACATGAACTTCAAAAACATTAGGTGAATAAATGTTATTTTGAACTGATTTATTGTTTCATTTAGCTTACTACAATCACCGATGATCTTGTAATGATGATGATGCTGAACTTAAGTCAAATTAATTAAATAAGCACTATTTATTCTGACTGCCATGTAGCCTTAGAAACTAAGTTTCACCTTTGAGGTTAATAAATAACCTAGAGTGTTATACTTCGTTGGATAGCTGATAAAATGTAGATATTTTTAAGCACATCTGCAGAGCAAGTGCCATAATAATTTTTTGAGATATCCAGAAAAGAAAAATATTTTTTTATAATTTGTATTTATTTTCTTAACTTTCGATCGTCTACAACGACCTATTTAGTTAACTTACGTGCAATTTTAGTCATTGAGGTCATTAAGCATCTCATTCTTCATGTAAGAAACCAAAAAAATAATCATAAGAGTCAAAAAAATTCAAAAAATTCAGTTCAATAGCCGAAAAATTGGGCATTTTCATAAAAAAAATTAAAACTCGAATATCTCGAAAACGGTTAAGTTTAGGATGGGGGGTTCCATAGTGAAATCATTCAGAAATGGTGTGTACTACACGCCCTTAACGGATCTAGGTCGACTTTTTCTGTAACCCTGTATATAGCATAGAATTATACTTGTAGACATAAATCACGTGTTAAAAATTTGTACTATATTTCTATGTGTTCATGGATGGTTTGAAAACACCATTAGACCCTATAGCTGGCGCTGCTATCAATGTCTGCCGGGTCCACTAGTAAGTATATATTTTTAACCGACTTCAAAAAAGGAGGAGGTTATTCAATTCGACCGTATATATATATATATATATATATATATATATATATATATTTAATGTATGTTCGGGATAACTCCGTTGTTTATGAACCGATTTTGATAATTCTTTTTTTGTTGGAAAGGAGATATCCCTAGTTTGGTACCATGATAAGGAAACCAGGATCTGATGATGGGATCCCAGAGAAATCGAGGGAAACTCTCGAAAATCCGTATAACTTTTTAACTGGGTGTACCGATTTTGATGTTTTTTAATTTAATCGAAAGCCGATGTGTATCAGGTCACATTTAAATTTCATCGAGATCTGATTACAACTTTTGGAGTAATGTATAAGTAAACGCATTATCAATGCGTATTTACTTGATAATTTTTTCGTCTACCTTCGTTGTATTACTTGTCGATATAATTGAAGACGGTTTTTCTTCGTTTGCCTGCAAACACAATTATTACTTTTAATATACAAACACGGTCTTCTGTTCCAAGATAGGAAAATTAGTACCTGTGTTTTAGGTAATAGCCGACTTTAAAGAGATAAATATATATTATTGTATGAAGTAAAAGAACAAACATATATATTACACATAAGCTTCGGAGAATATTTATTTATTTATAAATCAGGGTTTTATACCCAGGGTAATAAAGCAGCGTTACTGTAATCTGTGCAAACGGGCTTGCAATATTTTATATCAGTTGGTCAGTTCTACCTATTGCAGCTCACTGCTGGACATAGGTCTCCCCAAGTTCGCGCCAGGCATACCGGTTAATTTAATTTTGTATACTTAATAGTAATTATGTTTTCACTAAACATCAATATTTTTTGTTATGACATGAAGAAGAAGAAGAAGAAGAAGAAGAAATATACTTTATTGTGCATATTACATAACATACATCTTTAAAAATAAAATTTGCAAAACAATACTATGCACAAAGGCGGTCTTATCGCTAGGTAAGCGATTTCTTCCAGACAACCTTAGGGTAGAGGAGATTTTAAAATAAAAAGAGTAGGGTTATCAAAAGGCAAAACAGAAAATTAAAAACAAAGTAGATCCTACATTCTAATAATAATACAATAATATATATATAGATAGTATATATTATAAACATATAAAGAATTAAATACACAAATAAATACATACCCATTACATTATAAATATAATATATAAATAAATAGTATATATTATAAATATTATAAATATATAAACAGTTAAATACACAAATAAATACATACCCATTACATTATAAATATAATATATAAATAAATAGTATATATTATAAATATATAAACAGGTAACATGGTAAATTATTAACAAAAATTATTTCATGTGGACGATCACCTGTATCAACGGTGTTTTTCTCGATTCGACAATATTTATTTCCTCCAAACTTAACTCTGAGCCGTCACCAATTTTTGTCAAGATAGTGGAAAACACTCGAAACTCTTGACACATTACTTCATGTAACGAATATAATTTTAGCTGTCGCCAGAGCATAGGCCCTGCAATACTTTGTTTCGGCTGCTTGTAAAAGTTCCCGTTAATCTGGTGACTTACGGCATTAGAATATCTACGCCTCTGTACAGCACTTCGTGATTGCCAGTGATTTGTTTTAACCTCGCGTTTATCTTGGTAAGGCTTTGTGCGCCGATCATGCTACACTAATCTATGATAAGAATTTTTACGCACCACAAAAGCGAGCTATACAAATAAGGCTTTTCAGAGCTAAGCGTTAAGTGCTAGCGTTAAGTGTAACTGATGAAATTGTGAACTGTGAATTGTGGTTCCGTCGATGGCCACTGCAACTTTACCGATTGATGCTGCTACAGTATATGCATTTAGATTTCCACAGTTAACGGTTGTAGATTTCCTGAACTAATGAAATAATAAAAGTCTTCCCACTACCGGCGGGACCAGTTAAGAATATTTGCATTGGTTGATGATTAGGCGTATATGCAAATAATTAATAATATGAGCAAAGACATTAGACGATTGTTTGCTCGATGCATCAATTCATAAAACATCGTTTTTTTCATCAAGTTTTTCTTTCGGGCGATAGGTCCAAGTAAATTCATGCTTGACATAAAAAGATCTTCATTGAATCCTGGAGGATAAAAATAATAATATTTTACATATTGTTACTATACTCAAAGTAAAGCGGAACAGTACCTGCATCTGGATAGTTGTAAAATTCGACGAATGGATTCGCATCATGTTACACAAGCGGCAAAATTTCAAGGTCTTCCTCATTTTCACCAAAGTGAAATAATTTTCTGTATGCCTCAATAATTTTATCAATATCTAAATTTGCTTCAAACTCTTTACGACGAGCTAAAATCAGTTGTTCATTTTCTTCATACATTTGATTAAATCGCATTTCAGCCAAAATCTCCTTTTCTTCGTTACGAAATGGAATGTACAAGGTAACCATTTCGCGTTTGTAGTCTAACATTTGTTTTGCCATATCGTATTTTCGATAGCGTATGATCCTTGGAGTTTTCCGTCGGTAATATAATGTTTCACTCTGCTGATTGATATTTTTTTCTGTTGCTAGTTCTTCTTCAATGTCTTCATCATCTTCTGTGTCCCAATTTTGGTCTGTAATTTGAGGGCCCGTTGGTTTTTTTTGAATCTTTACAGCATACCAAGCCACAAACTGAATCAAAGAAACATCTTCTAATTCTACAGAGCGATTTTCGTATTTCTCGAAGCAATTTTCTTTCCAAATATTGGTATCGTCATCAGGAAGCCGCTCTAATTCTTTTTCTGTTTTTCTAATACGATGACGTTCCTGAGGCCACATTGTAGGTATGAATTCAACTTTAAGAGTTGACTTGGTCATTGGTTCCCTAAGAAGAAACCACGCTGCTTCTTGGCTACACATTTCTGTTGTATTTAAAATATTAACACCCATATGTCTTGTCATTTTACCTAAATCTAAATTTGGATTTTCCTCCAAAAGATCTAATAGCCTCTGTTGAAGATTACTGATGCCTCGATTCGATTTGTTTACATACTCCAAAACGTATGCAGCACAGGAATACTCATCTGTTATGTATTGGATATCCATGTTTGACTGCAAGTGGTGAAAAATGAATGGATTGAAGCAGTTATGCCATTTTTCATTAGGGTGACGTTTAACAAAAACCATTGGTCGTGAAATTCCAGCGGACAGTATTTTATAATAATCTTCATCTGATGTTATGCTATTTTTATCATAAAAATCATCAATGTCATCGTAGTCACTGTTTTCGAGATTTTGGTGTATTGTTTGGTATCTTTTTTTGTACTCATCATGAACACGCCTTTTTTCATCCGAATATTTAGCTAAAGGCTGAAGTAGTACGGTTGATCTACTAGGCATAAAAGGAGCATTAAATCTGCATTTCCGTTGATTTCGATTATTATTATAACACGTAAAAGTGTGATGGTGTGTGACGAGATTAATATGTCCTGACGACTCTGTGTTCGATACAGAAATTAAATCATTGATAAGCCGAATTGTAGAATCCATATCTGCCCCAAAGGCATCTTTAGGTGCCTCATTCAACCAAAGAAAAATATGTGCTTGAGGACTTCCTCTGTGTTGAAATTCAATCATCTTAAAATAATGTTGAACAAAATGCTTACCGAATGGGCTAACGGTTTTATTTTGAAGAATCGTCATAATTACATTGATAAGTTTGTTGAAATAAATGACGCATGTCACAGCATCTTCATTTATTAAGGCTTCCTTGACTTTATAGTGCAGCTGATCAACTTCTGAATCAGTGATTTCCGTGCCATGTTTCAATTTATACAATGTTTTCAAAAGCCATCTCCATGATATTTCATTGGCACTCATCGTCAGAAATACCGTTGGCTTACCAAGTTGTCTGATCATTGCAAAGAGGTCTTTTTTTCGACTTTCCCAATATTGTACTGAATTGGGTATGGATTTTAGAAGGGCCAAATTTGATTCCATATAGCCGTTAAGATAATCGGAAGATAATATTTGCTCTTTCGTTATGTTTATGCCTTGTCCGATATGTTTAAAAGCAACGCTGATGCTTTCACTCATTCGAAGTCGCATAATCTTCACGGCTAAGAAGAGCAAGTGGCGAGGAGTGACTCCTCGTCGATCAGAGCGCCGCAGTTCACTTGATGCAATCGAGTATGCTTTACAATTTACACCATCTTTAAATTCCCGATATTGACCGTAGTAAATTGCTGGGAAAGATAATTCTTCCGCATGATCAAACAGCAGGCTAATAGGTCTTTTTTTCTCTCCAGGTTTAATTTGTAAATAATTATCCTCCGACCATAAAACAGTATGCTGATCAGCAATTAGACTATCGCCGATTTCAATTGGCTCAGCGAAATCGTCTAAAACAATGTCCGGGTTTTCACACTCATCGTTTAATCCCGCCAAGAAATCCTGACTGATTTTAATGTTATAATGCTTATAAAGCGGAGTATCCACAAGATAATCAAGCCAGTCTTTAACAACCTTCTTCTTTACCAGTCCATGCAAATAACTAGATTTGTGCATTAATCGTTTTTTTATGTGTACATTTATACAATAATCGTCGTCTAAATTTCGAGGTAGAGTTTGGATCATGTTATTAACATCAACGGGAACATTGATAACTTGTCCAGTGATTCCATATTGTCCTTCGACGTATCGCAACCGTCGAATTTGCATAAAAGGTAATCTCGGTGATATTAATCGCTCGGATACTAAATCCAATTCAGGGAGACTCGGCTTAGGCGAATACTTAAACCCATTGTACACGGCCAAATTTGGTATTTTTCCAGCAACTAACGAGACTTTACAGGTCGCACACACGAGAATATCTTGCAACAAAACAGTTGGGCATATTTGTCGCAAAATTGCACTGCACGATAAAGGCGGACTTTTCAAATCATTTTCGAACCATAGTCTATCACAAACGGTGCACGCAAAACCAAATGGATTATTCACAAATAAGTTTTCGAATAGATTATGAGCTCCATTATGTCTAATATACAACGTATAGATCGATGATGGATCTTCTGCTCGTGTTCTTCGTGCATTAAGCCTTTCTCGGTACCGACGGCAGTATACACCAGCAGGAGTGCTGGAATTTGCGTCGTTTGCATCGACAGTTGTATTATCAGGAGCTTGCGACGAAGATTCATCGTTGGAAAAATCTTGATTGTGATTTAACGAATTTTGGGATTCCTCCATATCAGCAACTAGCCCTCGACTTGTGCTTGTATCTGGACTCGTACTCGTATGACTGCCGCTCATGCCTTGATTAGAACTGGCGCCCGATTTTAACCGCTTGCATTTCTGACGATATCTGCGGCATCTTTCCGCATTTAGTCGCTTTTGATGCAGCATTTTTTCTGTAACAATACTTTCGGATATAGGTTTGCCACTTTGACCCCTACTAGTACTCGGCATGACGTCTGTTGGCAGTCTACTAATTTTATCCAGGGGCTCAGAGTGTAGTTCCGCTTGTGAAGATGACTGAACTCCTAAATAAAATTAAATATATTGAATGAACCGGATAAAACTTGTACTTTATCAAATATTCTTATGAAATTGATACAAAAAAAATTGATACACACTGATAAAAAGAATTAATAGTCTTTGAAGAGATTTGTTAATAGTAAACAAATCATTTAATGGAGACTATTTTTCGACCCCAAGCAAATATTTTTTTCTATTTAAAATAATTTGTTATTATTTAATAAATCATTAACAGGTTTATTGACCAGTTATTTTAATTAGTATGAAATATTAATTTGGGGCTAAAAAATGGTCTCTAATAATTGATTTGTTAACTATTAACAATCTTTTTAAACAACAAATCATTCTATTAGTGCATAATTAACAATGCCCACAGGCAGAATGATCTAATAATTCTATTAAGTTCATTATAAAAATTAAACTAACTTACCGAGACCCTTTTTCCTTTCCCTATAAGCACGAACTCTCTCAGCGTTTTGTCTCTTACGGCGTAAAATTAATTCATCGTCGGATATTTTCGCACTATCCTTGGTTTTTTCCTTGTTGACCGGTTTATTTAACTCACGATCTGTATCGTTATCCATCGCGATAAAGTGAATAAAACATTTACATTAATACACAGATCAAAATACATAAACATTGCACGAATAACACACTTCAGCCTATTTCAGTCCACTGCTGGACATAGGCCTCCACAAATTCGCGCCAAAAATAGCGTGAACTCGTGTGTTGCCCATAGTCACCACGCTGGACAGGCGGGTTGGTGACCGCATGGCTGGCTTTGTCGCACCGAAGACGCTGCTGCCCGTCTTCGGCCTGTGTATTTCAAAGCCAGCAGTTGGATGTTTACCCCGCCATCGGTCGATTTTATAACTTCCAAGGTAGTAATGGAACTGTGTTATTACTTAGTCGCCTCTTACGACACCCATGAGAAGGGAAGGCGTGGTTATATTCTTTAATGCCGTAATAAGTGAGAATATAAATGCTATACGGTCAGCAGATGCCTGCAATGGCGCCTTATTGGCCTTGGCTGCTCTGCTATGCGCCTTTCACTTTATGCCTACTTTGCGACCAGCTGTAACGCGACACGTGACATGCGATAGATGAACGAAAATTTTCGTAGCGTTAGAATAAGTTTCACTTTAAAAGTAAATTTTGGAACACTGAAAATTTTGTGAGCTTGTTTTTTTTCAGATTATATGATAGCTATAGACAACTTTCCTTTTTACCTGTTTCATGACTACCGCTAAACTTCTAGTATGATATTTCATAATGGACAAACTTTCAATAAATAGGCTTTATAGATAAATATTAAGTATTATTATAATCAGATCAGAAGCTTTCGAGGTTAGCTGGTAAAAAAAGACAGCGACTTTTTTAACTATAATAGATTTTACTATAAAAATTGTACAAAACGCACCCAATGATACCATAAAGTTAATTAAACTTACCATAAACAGTTACATGTAGTTGTGAAGGCTGTTGCTGAATGATTTCCTCAGATTCAACTTTAATAATATCTAAGTTTGGTAAGTAATCTCGAGACGGATCGTATGACCCATTTGCAGAACTATACTGCTCGTCATCTGACACAATTTCTTTCTTAATATCGATATTATCATACATAGAAGTAACTAATGACTGATTCACTTGGATCGGCTTTGGCCATACTCTATCTTTAGATAAATTAAGCTTTGTTTTATCCTCTCTGTACCTCTGTCGGAGTATTTCATCATTTCTCTTAACTGTCGCTGTGAAATTGCATGCATTTAACAAGAGCTGACAGCATGTTTCGCATATTATTTTGGAATGTTTATCCGATTCTGATATCTGTTGCAATGAAAACAATATAGTTATGGTTAATATTAAATTATTGCTTTACATGCAACAACCCAGAAAGATGAGAATCATATCGGAATTTGAAACCACACAATAAAGAACAATTACCCAGACTACTATATGATAGTATGATACTAATCACCAAAGCAAAATTTGAGAAGACTTGAATACGAAATATATCTGGGTTACACTTAGGGTTGCCAGATGGTCGGGATTTGGCAGGATTCTCCATATTTTTGTACACCTTCCCGACTTCGTAAAAGCCGATCTGCCGAAAACCATTTTAGAAAATAATAATTTTAAGTTCCAAATTTTCCTCAAACGAAACGTTACCACTCGACTCTCCAGTAGTATTAGCGTTGGAGAATGATGGATGTACTGTCCTAGACATAAATGATCGTTTACAATTTAAGACTATTCCAAAAAAATAGAATATAGGTTTCCTGTTGCTTTTTTTTTTTGTTAGTATTTATGTAGACATTTCTATCGGCAGCGTGTTACGAAACGCTTTACGCCAACCATTTGCTGACCAGTTTGCTCCGAAACATTCCCACGACTCGAATCGTTAGCCGGAGCTTCTTGCGAAACTTTCAGACCTGGGCATCGCACCTGTGCACCGTGTGAAAACGACCCAACACGAAGAATGCAACACAACCCGAAGCCCCGACAGAACGATGCTTCTCTAATTTTAAGTCACTCTTGTTTCTCACATCGAACTTATTAATTATAAGTTAGTGATAATAGATTTAATTTTAAATTAAACTTTGCTTTTTTTGCAACCTTCGGCTGTCGCTTTTATAATTAGCGGACGATGTAATAGTTAAATGTTGTTGTTTTCAATATATTTACTTAATTTAATTATTTAATTTAATATATATATTTAATTTAATTTTAATTTTGTTTCTCCCAACCAAATTTCCTGAATTCGAAAAAGTTGTTTTTTTTCTTCCGATAATAGGGTCATTCGATCTGGCAACCTTAGTTACACTTGGTGTACTTACATAGTTACAAGTAACACATACTGTTAATATGTAATATTTATTATTGTGTATATATATGTAATATATTATATGTATGTGTATATATATTATATACATGGTTACAATTGTAACAAAAAAATTAAAATTTGTAAAAAAACAAAATTAAAAAAGGTTGAATAATAAATAATAATAAGAAAAATATACAGGTTATATAAAATGATAATTATGGTGGTTTTTTATCACTGTGCATTAATTTAAATACATCTCATCCGAGTCTACCTTATACGAACTTTATACGTCGTATTAGAAAACATAAAAACTTTTTAATAAATGGTCTCATGTAAAAATAAAATGGACGTCTATACCTGTACATTTGCTATTTTTGCTAAGTCCTCAGCTATACTATTTTCCATTCCATCCCAAGGCGGCGTCCAACCCTCGAATATATTGTATAAAACACAGTGTTCATTAAGGATTTGTAAACAAGTGCGGCACTCAAATTTTTGTTCGCTTTTCACACCGGTTTCTTCTATCTGACTCTCTGCTTCACTCATTTCGGCGAACTAGCGATCTTAAGAAATACATCTTTATTCAATATTAATCATTCTACAATGTCTAGTTTTCGTTACAAAAACGAAATAAAAACATAAAAATTAATTGTGAGGTTTTATGAAACCATGATGCCAGTGAAACTTTTTGTCGGCTTTTAGGCATTTTAATACCGTGGAACACTTGCACGAATAAGGAAGGATATAAATGCTACACGGTTAACACGGTCAGCTGATGCGAGCTATAGACAACGCCATGTTGGCCTTGGCTACTCTAAAGGTGCATACCTCTCACTTTATTTATACTCCGCGGCCAGCTGTAATGGGGCATGCGATAGATGAAAGAAAAATTTTGGGGCGATAGAAAAGTTTCACTTTGATAATGACAAGGCGTTTGGTTTTTTTTTTCTTCTTGTATAACTAGGTCGGCAAACAAGCTTACAGCTCACCTGATGGATGGTAAGCAATTACGTAGCTTTTAGACGTCTACAACAGCAGAAGCATCGCAAGCGCGTTGGAGACTCTATCCCCAATTCCCCCCAGGAGCTCTGATCACCTTACTCACAAACCGGAACACAACACTGCTTGAAAACATTATTATTTTGCTGTGATCTTCTGTAAGGTTGGGGTACTAAATTTCCCTCTGTGCCCTACCTCAGTTCAAATTTATAATAGTAATATAGTTATTGTCATATTTTGACATAGGCATAGACAAATAAGCAAATAAAATCGATTGAGTAATTTACAATTCAAACAAACATTATATTCGTACTAGCAATGCCTGTGCGAATAATTTGCACTCATGTTGACATTGTTTTAAAATTAAAGCCGTCATATACATAATTTTAATAATTAATTTATTTAAAAAACAAAGCAATAATAATTTTTTTATTTGTGGATGCCGGTAGGGCAAGCAATTATCTACAAAATAATATATAGTTTATGTGGAATAATTGTGAGGTTTTTTACTTTTTTCTAAAGACGGAGGCAAAAATCTTAACCTTAGCGTATTAATATATATGATTACTGTTAAAACACTTACAGTGAGGATCAGTAAAGTTATAGCAAATTCAATAGAACTAGTAACCACGTTATTTCTTTTCGATTATCAAAATCGGACCATTACTAACGAAATATATTAAGTTATAAGCATTATGCCGTTCCTGAGGCTAAAAGTCTACAACTACAAACTATATATAATTTTCCATGTCTTCTTCCAACTGAAATATAAAAACTATTACTAATTTATTTGCTTCTAACAATATGGCATACCTGAGACAGATTCATAATACATACAGCACGGTTGTGTTAATTATTAAAAATATTATCCTTTACTCTTTATTTTTTTACCAGAGTATGTCCCTGTGTCATTGATTTGAACTTGGAATATAATATAGATAAATTGGAATATAATGTAGATAACTTGGAATATGACTACTAATATATTACTTAATGGGTGTTTGTAGTTAAACTCCTCCGAAACGACTTGACCGATTCTCATGATATCTTGTGTGCATGGGTAGGTCTGAGAATCGAACAACATCTATTTTTCATCCCCCTAAATGTAAAGGGTAGTCCAACCCTAATTTTTTTTTTAATTTTTAGATAAATTATTTATTTTTTATTTTTTTATGATACAACATTGAAAAATACATACAACCCTAAAATGTCAACCCTCTATGATCAACTCCTATTTTTAAATAGCGTTGAGCGTCAAAACAACGTTTGCCAAGTCAGCTAGTATATATATAGAAATGAATGTTTGTCTGTATGTAATAAATAATCAGCTATCATGTACATCACAGGTAGATCAACTTATGGGAGGTTAAACTTTTGTTATTTCTGACTCTACCTTAATTTCAGTGCTGCGGGACGTGTACTCATGCTCCGTTCTGCGACTATCACGCGTTATTTTCGAACAAATTTACGTAAAAACGATCTTTACTGCAAGATCAAAATACGATACGAACTGACCTTTAACGACTGACAAATAGACACTTTTAAGCAAAATAACGCGTCAGACATAATATTCTAATAAAATTAGTAACATTGCGTGCTAGAATATAGGTATAAAAATTCGAAAAATACCCAAAGCCGAATCAGAGCACCCCACTGTCCACGTGGTCTTGGTCTGTCCTACCCCTAGTGTTTTTTTTTTAAGCCGGAGGCGTGGAGGGATGGCAGCCCTCGTCCGCCGTGCGAAAGCGCGCGAACGAATGCTTGCCAAATTTTTTCCGAAAAATTGAACCTCAAAACTTCAACCACGATATCTCCGTAACAACGGGGTTTACACGAAAATAGTTGTCCGGGGGGGGTGTAAAACCCACACTCCCTCCCATCCCCCACCCCACTTTCCCCCCAACTCCATAAATTTTTTGCCGGCGATGTACGTAATTACCAAATAATTTAATAGAATCGTAAACTATGCATTTGAGCATGTCCTGTACTTCAGCAGTGTTAAGCAAGAGCCCACAAAGGTTTCAGAGTTGGTACGACCAAAAAATAAAAATAAAAAAGCATAGCAACGCTCGCAGGGTACAGCAAGTATTTTCATATAAACTAAATGATAAGTAGGTATAATTATGAAGATACTTACGTCGAAATGATCTTCGCAACAATGTCTTCTAGCCTGGGTATAAGGTGGAATTTTATCGTCTCTTTTCACAATAACATACCATTTTTTAAGTAATTTTGGGTCTTGCGGCACGCTAAAAAGAGTTTTTCAGGCATTTTAAAAAGTATTATTTCCACATTTCGACCCTACAATGTTACAGTCGTCACAAAATAAGAACCAAGAGGCCCGTTTGGACCCTGTTTAATTGTTTATATCATAGTACTCTGTTCTGTGGTTTGGACATATGTCATCGGGACGTAAATAGTGAAGTAACCAAACGACTCGGTATTCGATACTCACGATAAATCGATTCAAGTTTTTATTAGTATTTGATCGATTTGATTATGTTTTGTAAAGTACATTTGATTAAAATTTTGACCAGAAATTTAACTTACTTTAGTATTGTAGTTAATTTAAACAACCTACAACGGTATAAAAGGTTAATTTGTCTTTATTTTATATTATTTTCTATTGTTTATACGAATTTTAATCATTATAATGAAACATTTTTTCGGATTTTATCGCAGTTTATTAACCAAATCAAAATTTTATTTACGACTTTGAGCGCCAAGCTCTTTTTTTTAATAAAGATCACAACACAATATTTAATTACGATAAAAATCGAATGAAGCTGGTGAAATGTAGTAATCAATTAGTTACAGCACTAGTGTTTATAAAAAAAAGACTTGTAACGTAACTGTTTTTAAGATATTTTGTAATAATTAGAAATCGCATACTACTATAAAACACGAAAAATAATACTCCCAATATATTCTATTATATTATTTAACGGGCTAAAAAATGTACGTATGTTTCAAAAACACTTTGTTATTAATAATGATTATTTTATTGTTTCTATACATTTTCACATACCAAGTTACGTTCCATACGACTATAGTAAGGTAAATTAGACTATAAAAAGATGAAAATATTTAAAAATTAGTCAGATTATTTTCTTATTAGTTTTTATTTTTCAGGTTTAAAATAAAAAATAAATTATTTTGTATACTTATCTTATATAACTAATATACGAAATATTTATTGAACATGTTCTTTTAAAAATTGATATTTGAGGAAGTGTTATTTTTATTCGTTTTTTTATATAAAAATATATTACGTTCTGACGAGTTAAACATTCCCAAAAATACCCTGAAAAAATGTATCGCCTAAAACGAATCAAAAAATATCCCTAAATTTTGGGAGAAATCTCATAAGTTGGCAACACACTGTCAAAACTTAATAGGCCCGTTTTGACATTTGTCATCGAGACAACTAGTGTAACATAAGTTGTATGTAACATATAGTTCCATACGACTCAATCCTGGGGATATTTTTTAATACATATTGCAATCATCAATCATATCATCAATCAATCATATTATCACTCATCATTACTTCAGATTATCGCATTTCACTGCTGGACATAGGCCTCCACAAGTTCGCGCCAAAAATGGCGTGAACGCACGCATGGCGTGGGGCAGGCGGGTGACTGTAGAAAAAAAACAAACGCACGCAGAAAATTAACAAGGTAACGCAAGTAGAAAATTAACAAACGCACTAGTCATCACTACGATTTTCGAGGGTTCCCTCGATTTATCTGGGATTCATCAACAGATCTTGGTTTCCTTATCATGCTACCACTCTTGGGATCTCTTTTCCAAAAAAAAAAAAAAGAATTATCAAAATCGGTTCATAAACGACGGAGTTATCCCCGAACATATATATATATTGTTTGGTGTTGAATTTGTATAAATTAAAAGATTTCGGCTCGATAACATAAATTTATTAATTGACTGTGTGTTAAGAACGATTTGTAGGTTGGAAGCATAGAGTAACTTATTATGGGCTTACGTGCTTACGCTCCCTATTGCTTTTTGTTTGTGTTATCCAAGTTTTATTGTTGAGTTTTGTTGTTTAGTTTTGTTACCTGTTACCCTTTAAAATGAGTAAGAAATTAATTAACAGTCATGCTCGTGAAATGATAATTAAAGTGGACAATTATTTTGTAAAAGAGAAAGAGGACTCTAAGTTGGTTATCCAAAATATAAACCGTGCCTGTTTTAAATAAACATACATTTTTTACATGCCAACCTGGTTTTATTTATAATTTACTAGCGGCTCGCCCCGGCTGCGCCCGGGGTTATATTATATAAGCATACTGGACGGACAGACAGACGCAGGAAGTGACTTTGTTTTATACTATGTAATGATTATTATTTACCACATAACCCAGACATTAATTAAGAAATATTTTCATATTTACACATCAACAATATAATTTTTATGTACTTATGAGTGTAATCATTGTTTTTTTTATAACAAAACTAATCATTTATGGTGCTTTTTTCTATCTGTACTTTTGTGTGACGGATGATGTCACGCAGCTGTTATTGTGACAAGGTTCCATCGCAATATATTAACTTGCGGGGCTTATAGAGTAGGTTAAGGTACCTACCTAACAAAAAGAAAATAAACCATTATTGGATTATTAAGGCAGCTCGCGCTTTAGTTGGCCTTCCACGCTTTCTTTTTAATCCAAACGATTGTGCCTTTGCCACTAACGGTGGCGTCACTATTCACGTTTTGTAGTTTAGTCTGATTGCAAGGCCTATCACATAATCACAGATGTACTTGCGATAAAAGTATGGACAATCACAGAAAACAGTAATCCACTCAGTCTGATTCTTCGGTAGTATGACGTTTTAAGATGACAAAAACACTTTTTTGTATTCATCAAAACTCATGAATTTCTTCTCAGCTTGATTATTTTTGAATGAGTTGTTGCCTGGAATTAAATATGCAGTACTGGCTGGTGTTGATTGTACAACTCTAATTTTAATATCAATAATCGTTTTGTAGGTATTTTAAGTTCAGTGTTTTTCTTTAAACACTCACAAAATTGATTTCGGCTTTAGGTGGAGGTCATACAGTATGGTATATAAAATTGCTTCTCCAGGACCCTGATGATTTTGAGCCAGGTTTTATCCCTCGGTCGCCTTTTACGACCCCCACGGGAGAAAAGGCAAGTGTGTGTGTGTGTGTGTATGCGATACACCAAACAGCTAAGTTCCGCCGGATATCCGGCGGTCGGATATTCGGCTATTCGGCCACATGGTTGGCTGAATATCCAGTATCCGCCCAAACTGCTAAACGTTTCATCACTGGTTATTATAATATTACAAACAAATACTCGAATTTTATTTATTTGTATAGCTTAGGATTATATATGTATATATATCTACCACGTTACCTATCAAAATTTGGCTGCTAGTATTTTTTATTAAATTATTGTTGATTGATTTTGGGGATTTTGGAAATTATTACGTTCAATTGTTTTTTAAATAAAATATCATCTACATCATAGCAATATAATATAGATTCTGAAAAATCACAGTTGCCGTTGTGCACCTGGTCGCACCTCTTCGCAGCCAGGTGTAAACGGGTATGATTTCGATACGTTTATACGTCCATAACACACATTTATGATTTATACATCAAATCAAAAGCTATTTTTTTTCTATTTAATATAATATATGGTTGCCTAATTAAATCAGGCCGCAGGAATTGCTGGCTGTTGAAACTTGTAAATTTTTAAAGTAGAATGAAAGAGAGTTAGGGCGTAACATCATTTGTTAGACAACAATAGCGATTGGCAGCTGAGCAACGCTTTGAAGCCATTGCACATGGGTCGCATGCAAGTGTTCTCAACTGAACAGTTGCTGATTTTTTATTCTAACATAAAAACCACGGGTTTTGAAGTTCGTAATACACAACGTTTTATACTTATACTGCTGTTTTATTGTAGATATATATTCTCCTAATTATAAATATAAATAAAAATTTGGTTTTTAGCAAAAACTCGATGAATGCACTAATTTGCAGCCGGCTCTTAGACCATGACTAACTCGTCGAATCGTATGGCACTTTCTGATTGGTGCAAATGGCCGGTCGCTGTCGTTTCGCGCGCTCGAGCCAAATTTTGCATTGGCTATTTGCACGATAAAAGAATATGATTTATTATTTTACATGCTAAGTTTTAATAAATGATACTGTCTATGGAAGCTTGAATTATATTTTTTGTGGACCTTGTTTTGAAGCTGTAAAACGTAAAATGGTGATGAAAAACGTAAGATGTAAAATTAGTGGCTGAGTAAGTAAATTAGGTGGCAAATAAAAATAGGAAGGACAAGTAAAAATAATTGTTGATCTTTACTTAACGCTTTTTATAGAATTTTTAGGAGGCGTTGTAAAAAAAAATAAACAACAAATTAGTTTATTAGATTCTATCTCGTTTTCCCGTTACTTATAATAAAATAAGAAGTTAGGTCACATAACAAATAAAGAAATCTGTTTCTAGACTAATTATATCCCCTACATTATTGGTTCTTCGTGAAGGTCCTGCACAATTATTCTCAGAGTCACTTAAATTTACTAAATAATCATTCGTAACATTTATACATAAAAGTCTCTAATAAAGATATTAAAAAAAATAAACAACTTTTGGAATTTTCCTATTTGCGGATCTTCGTGGAATCTGTGAATTATGAATGGTGATTCTCTGATCCTTCCCTGATTCCTTAATTGTGAGCTCCGGACCGCCGTATGATGGTCCGGGAATTTGTGTATCATCACTCGCGCGTTCAAATTTTTTTATGATAGAATGTCGTATTTTATAACGATATCTTTCAAAGCGTACCCTTGATGATACTCTTCGTCGTTCGTCGTCGTTTGCAATCTGAAAAAGACATTATTCAAACATTCATACCTCATATCATTATTGCTCAGTACCTGGATGACCGAGCTTAGCTCGTTTTTTTTTTTTTTTGGTAAATCATGTTCTTTGGAAATTTAATTTAAGGACGAATTACATACCGATTAAATATGAATAATATTTTTCAATCTTACCGTCATAATAAAAAGAAATATACACTGGTTATTTAAATAGTCACGAGTGCAATTAGAAAAAAAAATCGATCTGGAGACATGAGGATTTGAACGGGGGCTTCTTGATCATTTCGGGATCGACCCTTTTCATTTTTCATTTTTTTAATAACACCGGCCCATTGGCACTAATGCCACTAACCCTGCTTTTCGCTCCAGCGTTGTGCTTTCGATTACAACCCTGAGTCTCGATGTTATATTTATTCTCGTATTTATATGCAAATGTATGTATGACGTATTTACTAAACAACTATAAATATTATGAATTTGTATATCATATTTTGTCTTGGTTTAACATATTAGATTTCATTATTTAATGTATTTACATAGTTTTAGAACTCATTTTGACTATTTTTAATGACAGATCTTGATGTGAAGAATTTTAATTAGTTTCACACAGGTAGATTTCTCCCTGCGCAAAACAATGTAGTATATATGTATTATACTGTAATTATATACAAACATTTAATGACAAGTCATCAAAACTAATATGAGCCCCAACAACCAATCCACTTAGCAATTCATTGCTTGTCTTTTAGAAAAATTAAATAAAATAAATATATATATATATATATATATATATATATATATATATATATATATAAGTAAAAATATAAATAAAAAATAAATGAATATATAAATAAATAAACACTTCACACAACGGCTCCCAGTAGGATATTCTTCTGTGTCGGGGGTCCGGAAACACACACAATACACAAGCACAAACGCCCAGACCATGACAAACATCTATATGGCCAATACAAATGTCTGTCGTGAGCGGGGATCGAACCCGCGTCCGCCAGCGCAACAACCAGTGCTATGACCGATGCGCCAACGCGTCCTCTTTTATTTTATTAAGTTTACTTACTTCTCCACTGTCGCTGTTTCCGTTTGTCAAATTTGATTTTTTGGAATTTAAAGATTCATTCAACAAGAATTGTTCGTATTCTGAAAAATACAGGAATTATAAAATACTTCAACAACTTAAAACCAACTTAAAAATAATAAATAAAGATAAACAAATATAAATCAATATGAACATAATTCCATTTATACAAAAGTCAATTTTGGAAAGAATAGAACTGACTGAAAATTTTATGCTTTTGTTTTTCAAGTTATATGATAGCTATAGAAGTATAGACAAAGGGGACTGTCCATTTTCGGCCCAGCGTGAACAGAATCCATAAAAAAAAACAATTATACCAAAAAAAATCATATATTAAATTATGATTATTCGTGATTTTCAGTTGTATTTGATAAACTGATAAAAAGTTTATTTAATAAGTATTTTAATTCATTAATTATATACTTCTAGTTTATTTTCGGTTGGTGATTTGATTACACCACGTTGCCAGTCTTAAACAAACAATTATTATTAACGAACAATCGATTTTAAAATATTTTTAAATCATTTATTTGTTAAAATCGATTAAAAGTATTGTTAAATCGAATTATGTAATAAGAAAAAAAGTCTATAAAAGTGTATTTAGTAAAAAAACGTTTAACTTTGGTGAAAAATAAACTATTTTAGAAACATTGTTATTAACTACATAAAAAGCAAGCAATTAATTATATTAAATTCGATTATCGATTTATTTTGTTTCTTGAAAATATTATTTGTTATGGCAACCCTAAACTACAGACTTTTGCGTCAACATTCATTTGACTTCCATATTCTTTCATAGTGATATAGCAACCTACTGAAAGGTTTTCCGTCAACCGAGAATTCATCACTACTGCGACGTAAAATACACAGTAGGCATATTTATAAGTAGGAAAATATATTTTGTATTTATTTTATATGTTAACGTACAAATCCGATTAGTAGAACAAAAACAATGATTTTTTATTTCAGAAACCTTCTTGTAAATCCACAAAAAAAAAACAAAAAAGAAACACCTGGACACAAAACTGTATCATTTTCTAATTCCTACTTGTTAGTACTACTAACTTAATATATAATTATTGTTCTCAGTGACTGTCCACTCGGGGCCGAAACCCCCATACAAAGTGGACAGTCCCCTTTGCTTTCTAACCGCCTTCCAAAAAAGGAGGAGGTTTCAATACGATTGTATTTTTTATGTATGTTACTTCAGAACTTTTGACAGATTTTTTTTTAATCGAAAGTTGTTACGTGTCTTTTAGTCCCGTTTAAATTTAATTGAGATCTGAAAAGTACTTATCGAGTTATATCTAATAATGCGTATTTACTAGACCATTTTTTCGTCGACTATATTAAGCCGATCTGATAGCATTTTTTGAGTAATCTTTGATTACGCGTATTTACTTGACTATTTTTTCGTCTTCTTATGTTGTATTACTTGTCGACGTAATTGAAGTCGGTTTTTTTTTCGTGTGCGAGCAAACACGGTTATTTTACCTGTTTTTATGACTACGTTAAAGTTCATATATGGTATTTCATAACGGATAAATAAATAGGGTTTCTAGAAAAAAAAATTAAGTCTTATTATAATCAGATCAGTAGCTTTCGAGGTTATCTGGTAAAAAAAAAGACAGCGGGTTCTTTAACTATAATATATTTCAGAGTGTAGTTCAGCTTGTGAAGATGACTGAACGCCTAAATAAAATTAAATATATTGAATGAACCAGATAAAAATTAAAATACTTCATCAAATATTCATATGAAATTGATACAAAAACAAATGATACACCCTGATAAAAAGAATTGATAGTCTTTGAAGAGATTTGTTAATAGTAAACAAATCATATAATAGAGACTATTTTTCGGCCCCAAGCAAATATTTCTTACTATTTAAAATTATTATTTAATAAATAATTAACACATTTATTGACTGGTAACAGGTTATTTTAAATAGTATAAATCGACGCCCCCGAGTCGGTAATCGAAAAAAGCAAATTTTACAGGAAAAATAATTTACTGTTTTTCTTGAATAACTTTCTAATCTCTGGGAGTATTACGGTTATTGATACATCAAATGAAAGCTATTTTTTTGTGAAATGCTATTTTATCACCCGATTTAAATTATATACATCCTGTCAGCTGCAATACGAAAAATATTTTGTAACTAACGGGATTATTGTGGTAAATTTATGAAGAGTGTTGATTTGTAACAGCATACTATCGACTTTAATAACGTTTATTATTATTATAGCTAGTGAACGTAATATATTTTAACCAAGTTATTCTAGTAATTTTCTACATGCAAGAAATACCGTATAAATAAAATACAGTACTAAATAGAAAGTTTAACAACAACTTTTTCATATTACCGTTCATAACAAAAAAAAACCTTTGAAGAATAATAAACCAAAGTTTTTATTTGAAATAAATTAATAATTATGAATCATTTTTATTATATTTAAATACAATTTACAAAAATTATAGCCATAATCAATGATATAAATGAATGAATATAAGAAAAACATATTGAAAAAGACGATTAAAAAAAATTATGTGGTGTCATGGGACACCAGGTCGGAACGAAGTTCATTCGGATAGTAAAGAAGCAACACAATTTTTAAAAAATATTGAATTTTATACATATTTTCTAGTTCTTGATTTTTTTTTTAAATTTTGTTGATTGGTTTTTAATTAAGAACATAAAAGTATTTAGGAAATTTAGTATTTTAGAAAATAACAAATACCGTAAAATAAAATAAATCAAACAAAATAATAATAATTATTATTATATTACTATTAAGTTAAATAAAAAAACACGTGTCTTTATTTATTTTTGTCGACAGCATAATATATAAATAACTTAAAAAAAAAAGTTTACTAGTAATATTTTAGTTTTAAAAACGTCATATTATACAGTCGTGTGACTGATATTACGTCACTTCCGTTATATTTTTTTTTTACGGTTTTAGTATCACATTTTTTTCAGTTCGGTCGCCCCGCCAAATGTCAAGCCTGCCGTAAGGAACTTCGTTCTAACAAAATCAGTGTGAAATTCTAAATAAAAAGCAATAGCAACATAAATTTAAAAAGTCAACAATTACCCTCTTCATTTTTGTCTGTTGCGTCCACATTTTCAGTAAACGATAACGACCTAACGAAAGAAATGATAAAATCGCGGGATAGCGCCACTTTTACAAAAACTCATTAGATCTGTGTGTAAAGCTTTGGTGATTGGAATGGGCTGGTGGTAGGCTTGTTGCAACTCAATATTACCTGGAACTATAAGTGTAACTTGTGTTCGTTTACGTCCTCGCCGTCTACTATTTAAAGTAGATTGTAGATTAGTATCAAGTTCGGAATATGCGTCTTCAAAATTGTATCTAAAAAACAGTTTATTTTCCTGCAAATGTGTCGCTTTAACCTCCATTACGTCCGCCCAGTTGACACATTACTGTTTAACACAATACTTTTCGCCAGTTACTTTAGAGTTCAAAATAAAGTTATATATTTGGTCGGGAGGGTATACCACTTTATTCTTTAAGTTTCTTTCAACGTGGGCCATCATAATACATGGAATCTCCCTCATTCTGGCAGTGTCCCGTTTCGAAAAACCTGTGGGTAATAGAAATGCCTAGTAATTTGGCAGCATAAAGATATCGAGCAAAAATATATCTATTTTTATTTTGCCCATAACATCCATCAGGATAAAGTGAAATGTGGTAATGCCATTTTCGTGGCTAGTTTTAAAAAAATGTAGCAAGGCGCTACCTATTTCCCTACTACCTCTTTTTGCTATTTGGAAGTGCCACACATAACAGTAGCCTTTTTTTCTAAGCGCCTCAAAAACTGTAAAATTATATACAGGATATTTACGCTTGTAGTGAAATATACTTACTTCAGATTGTGGTATACTTAAGACTTTTAGTAAATCAAAAATTGCTATCATAGAACTATTTTTATCAGTAGTATCTATTTCGCCTTTTTTAATTTTTCTAATAATATCTTTTCTTTCTAAATGGTATCTATGATTTTCCTCTAGAGACGCTTTAACCAAAGGATCAGCTTGATCAAATAAAGAACATGAAGGGCATTGATTCTTTTTTGGTTTTAAAAATGAGTAGTTGTAATTTGTAATAAACACAGTTTCATATTGGCGTTTTGTAGCCATTAACATCATTGTAATTTTGATTTTCAAACCACTCAGTCTAAAAGCGATACATTTTTGAAATATTTAAATTTTCTGAAAGAAATTCCCGCTTGGATGTTTTTCGAGTGTAATGCGATTCTACTTTTGGAAACAGTTCAATATGCGTTTTAATACTTAACTCTGTAGCAGTACTCATTTTCCGAGATCTGTTATTGTGAACTACCCTGTTATCTTTGAAGCCCTCATCTGATTTTACCTTCTCTAATGCTGTATACACTATTGTTTCCCAATTTGTAATGTATTAAAAAAAAAAATTTTACAAACTAATACGTCCTCGTCATTTAAGGAAAAATGATATTTTAATGTTTGAGTGCGATTGTTTATGCGTTCTAATGACATACGTTTGATGGTGTCAGTTTTTACATGTTTACTTAAATATAACCACTGAAGTTCCCGATCAACGAGACTATAAAAGTTATCGAATATGCGTTGCCTCTCAGACGAACTAATTTTTCACCACAAACCTCTTTACACGCGCACGTGGGACCTAAAGATTTTTTAGGGTACCTTTTTTTAGAGTTACATCCTTCGTAGGCCTCGCCGCTGTTGTTCAGTTTTTTTATTTTTCTTACAACGCCACTCATTTTTGTCCAGTTTGCATTTTCTTGTTAGTTTTTTTCTTCTTTGTTTGATTTAGCTGGTTTATCCTGGTTACTTGTAACGCTTTCTTCATCATCTGTGCATCTTGCCTTAGAACAATTATGTTCCATTTCAATCTTGTCATCACCCTCAGGACAATTCCTTGGTATGTTTCCTGTTAGTGTCACATCAGTTTTATTGAAGCTTTCGGTTTCTATGTTTCGGGCTGGTTTTATTGTTTCATCTAATTCTATAGTAGATTTTTTACATGAAGTATGTATTGATGCTATATTACTGTCTACCAATGTTACATCATTTGATCGCATAATTCCTTTTTTTTTGTTTTTGAAGTATTCATGTATTTATTTGATTCTACGTCTTCACCTAAAATTATAAATTAAAATATAAGAAGTAAGAAGTTAAACGTCTTCCTTATTTAAATATAATCTTATTTAAACATTATCACAGAAATGAAATTATTACACCATTAAACAACAAAATAGTTTTAATAGGTAGAATAAAGTACTTACTCTCAAAGTCATCTAATTTGTTCACCAAGAACAGCATTCGTTTTACACGAGAATTTTTTAATTCTCTAGGTTTTCTCGATTCCATCTTAAAATACTAATTCAAGTGGTAAACAACAGTATCCTATACAATCTTCATTCACACTTAAACATAAATACATTTATAATAATCAGAATACCATAAAAAGAAAGAGAGAAATGTATATTACAAATTATCGGATGGTGAAGTAAGCACAATAATGTTGAATACCTTCAGGTATCGACATGTTCGAATTTGAAACGAATAGTAGTTGTGCTAATGTTACCAAACATTTAATAACCGATTTTCTTTCTAAAAATTTTGTTATTTGCTATTCCTGTTTAATGTTTTACGATTAATTCGTACGATTATACACGACATAAATATGGCATTAGCGTTTAAAGGAAATTAAAAATTACTGCAAATTATTCACCACAATAACCCAGTAATAGCAACTTACCGAATACCGAAAAGAATAGTAGTTTATGCAACTGTCATATAATGAAGGGTATTAAAACACGAGTGTGAGTTTATGAAACGAGCGCAGCGAGTTTCATAATAGTAACGAGTGTTTTAATACCCGTGTTATATGCAGTTGCATACACTACTTTATCTTCACTAATGCAATTAATCAAACAACAAGAGTAAAAGCTGACAATAGTTTATTTATAATAATTGTTCAAATTTTGGAGGGTACAATTCTGAAAGTTATTGTTAATTATTGATCCAGCAGCTGTAGCGGTCGCGGGGCAAGCAGTAGAGCTCGTAGACGGAGTCGGAATATTTATAATTACTTCATTCGTCTTGTTTTCTATACTGTTCAAGATCGTATTTGAGACTTGAATTTTATTCATTAAAGACTCATCAATGTAGCTTTCAGCCACAGTAGAAGACTTCCACCCTCCGTGTCGTTTCAGTGCGGTTAAATCACCACCACTATCTATGGGAAGGGTCGCCGAGGTGCGCCGGAAGCAATGCCCCGTGTACAACGCTGGGTTAGGCAGATTCAGAAAACTTGCGATAGTTTTTCCCAGAGCACCAAATTTATTAATACCAGTTCTTTGATCGACGCACTTACCCGATCTATAGCTCAAGAAAAAGGCAGGGTTTCGACAGGGGGTTGGTCGAAGTTCCATGTATTTTTTACATACGGCATAGCAGTTGCCCGTCACAACAAAAGAACGATCTATTTTCGTTTTTGTTTTCGAAACTTTCACCATGATTGTACTGTCATCTATGTTAGAGACTTCATCGAACTGGATGTTGTATAGCTCTTGCCTTCGGCATGCCCCCATTATGCCGAAGATTAGTGCAACCTGTAACAATAAACGATATAATAAGCTTGAGGTACATAGCCAAAGCAAAAAATATGATTTATGAAGTAGTAAAGTGTAGGTACCTACTACCAAATTTATACACAAAGCGCTTAAACGGAGTGTCTAGATAACTTGCGTGTGTAGTACGTAAGTACTAGGTAGATTAAATAACAGAACTAAAATACACTTACCTTTTCAAAAAGATACAAAATATCTGGTGAATCTTCCAGGAACATCTTTATTTGACCTGATGTAAACGTCAAGGACTTTTTTTCCTTGTGTCCTTCTGAACTGCGTTTCAGGAACGCTATGACTTTTGAATACTTCGTGATATCAATTTTGTTGTAGATACTTAGTGTGGACTTGAGCATAGAATATTTAGCCCACATAGAAGACGGCTTGAATTTGTCGGAGAGGTCTTTGAGATACGCAAGAATGACATTTTCAGAAAATGATGTAGTTTTCTTTTCGATCTTCCATGCCAAAAAGTTATTATATTCTTTTTCATATAATTTTCTAGATTTTTCTGGCAAAAGATTGTGAGTTAATTTTGTTGCCAATTCTAGAATATCCGGAGGCGTACAAATATCATCGTCGCTATCCATTTTTAACTTTTAATTTATTAAATTAAATTCACGCGTACGTGTATTGTCACAGTGATTTTGCCGCCATTAAAATCTAACCAATGAGAGCGCAGCTGCGCGCATGCGCGCGATGTTATAATGAGATTTTACGATATCGATGTGGATATTATACCATCATGTGAAATTGCTTAAATTGAGTGTTTTGTTGTCTGCGCTATAACAGTAGTAATTATAAGTCAAGTATTGGAAACATAAGTAGAATGTTACAACATTAGTGTAGATAAATGTATATTACAAATTATCGGATGGTAAAGTAAACACAATAATGTTTAATACCTTAAGGTATCGACATGTTCGAATTTGAAACGAATAATGTTAATGTTACCAAACATTTAATAACCGATTTTCTTTCTAAAAATTTTGTTATTTGCTATTCCTGTTTTATGTTTTACGATTAATTCGTACGATTATACACGACATAAATATGGTATTAGGGTTTAAAGGAAATTACTGCAAATTATACACTACAATAACCCAGTAATAGCAACTTACCGAATACCGAAAAGAAATAATATTAATACCTATAATATTCCGACCCATAGATTACGATTTTAACATAACAGCAAAAAGTCCCTAAGAGCAAATTACCGACTTATTACACGGGGGCGTCGCGTCGAAATATTTATTTGGAGCTAAAAAATGCTAATAATAAAAAATAATTGATTTGTTAATTATTAACAATCTTTTAAAGAAACAAATCCTTCTATTAGTGCATAAACAACAATACCCACAGACAGAAAGATCTAATAATTCTATTAAATTCATTGTTATTAAAGTTAAACTAACTCACTGAGAGCCCTTTTCCTTGCTCTATAAGCACGAACTCTTTCAGCGTTTTTTCTCTTACGGCGTAAAATTAATTCATCGTCGGATATTTTCGCACTATCCTTGGTTTTTTCCTTGTTGACCGGTTTATTTAACTCATGATCTGTATCGTTATCCATCACGATAAAGTGAATAAAACATTTACATTAATACACAGATCAAAACACACAAACACTGCACGAATAACACACTTCAGCCTATTTCAGTCCACTGCTGGACATAGGCCTCCACGAATTCGCGCCAAAAATAGCTTGAACTCATGTGTGTTGCCCATAGTCACCACGCTGGACAGGAGGGTTAGTGACTGCAGGGCTGGCTTTATCGCACCGAAGACGCTGCTGCCCGTCTTCAGCCTGTGTATTTCAAAGCCAGCAGTTGGATGTTTACCCCGTCATCGGTCGGCTTTATAACTTCCAAGGTGGTAGTGGAACTGTGTTATTACTTAGTCGCCTCTTACAACACCCACGAGAAGGGAGGGGGTGGCTATATTCTTTAATGCCGTAGCCAAACAGCATATAGCCACACTGCATGAATAAGTGAGAATATAAATGCTACACGATCAGCTGATGCTGGCGCCTTATTGGCCTTGGTTGCTCTACTATGCGCCTTTCACTTTATCCCTACTTCGCGGCCAGCTGTAACGCGACACGTTGTGACATGCGATAGATGAACGAAAATTTTCGTAGCGTTAGAATAAGTTACACTTTAAAAATCAATTTTGGAACACTGTAAATTTTGTAAGCTTGTTTTTTTCTCAGGTTATATTATGATAGCTATAGACAACTTTCCTTTTTACCTGTTTTATGACTACCGCTAAACTTCTAGTATGATATTTCATAATGGACAAACTTTCAATAAATAGGCTTTATAGATAAATATTAAGTATAATTATAATCAGATCAGAAGCTTCCGAGGTTAGCTGGTAAAAAAAGACAACGACTTTTTTAACTATAATAGATTTTACTATAAAAATTGCACAAGAACCAAAATGATACCAAAAAATTAAGTTAACTTACCATTAACGGCTATGTGTAGTTGTGAAGGCTGTTGCTGAATGATTTCCTCAGGTTCAACTTTAATGATATCTAAGTTTGGTAAGTCATCTTGAGACGGATCGTACGACCCATTTGCAGAAGGATACTCCTCGTCATCTGACACAGTTTCTTTCTTAGTATCGACATCCTCATACATAAATTTAACTATTGACTTATCCACTTGGATCGGCTTTGGCCATACTCTATCATCAGACAAATTAAGCTGTGTTTTATCCTCTTCGTACCTCTGTCGGAGTATTTCATCATTTCTCTTAACAATCGCCGTGAAATTGCATGCACGTAACAACAGCTGACAGCATGTTTCGCATATTATTTTAGAATGTCTATCCGATTCTGATATCTGTTGCAATGAAAACAATATAGTTATGGTTAATAGCAAATTATTGCTTTACATGCAACAACCCTGAAAGATGGGAATCACATCGGAATTTGGAAACACACAATAATGAACAATTACCCAGACTACTATATGATATTATGATACTAATCACAAAATAAAATTTGAGAAGACTTGTACAAGAAACATGGGTAAGTCTTTAGATTAGGAGCCGTCGAATTATCTAAGCTCATAATTAGACCGTTTATCGACATAATTTTGTTAAAAAAATAACCCTAACCTATTTGGATTCAAAATGACGGCTCTTAATGTAATGACTAGCTGAAATGTTTGGGTTACACTTGGTATGCTTAGTTACAAGTAACATTGTTTATTGGCTTCACTGAAGCAAATATTCGTAAGCGTAGCGAATATTATGTAAATTAAGATATTAAATATAGTGTATTATTAAAAAATATATATATTGGGTTATCTGGAAGAAATGGCTAAATAACCATATGTCCACCCATTGTACTTCACAGTCTAAATGTTTTTTAAATGTGTTTATTTTTTAAAATGTAGTTGTGGTGTACAATAAAGTATAAATAATTAAAATAAATAAATAAATAAATATATTTTAAACAACAATATACACAAATATATACAGATTAAATAAAATTAATTTGCAGTTTTTTTACTGTGAATTAATTTAAATACGTGTACATTTCATCCACGTCTGCCTTATAGATAGGTACTTTATATTTCGTATTAGAGTACATAAAAATTTAAAACTTTCAAATCAATGGTTTCATGTAAAAATAAAATAAATGTCCCATACCTGTACATTTGCTATTTTCGCTAAGTCCTCAGCTATACTATTTTCCATTCCATCCCAAGGCGGCGTCCAACCCTCGAATATATTGTATAAAACACAGTCCTTATTAAGGATTTGCAAACACGCGCGACACTCGATTGTTTGTTCGCTTTCCACACCAGTTTCTTCCATTTGACTCTCCGTTTCACTCATTTTGGAGAACTAGAGATTATATAAAATACATCTTTATTAAATAATCATTCCACGTGTTTGTGTGTTGCAATGTTTTCGTGACAAAATCGAAGTAAAAACATAAAAATTAACTAAGCTTTTAGTAATTTATAATTCAAACAAACATTCTATTCGTATTTCTGTTAAAACACCTATATGATGATCAATAAAGTTATAGTGAGTTCAATAGAACTAGTATCCACGTTATTTATTTTTGATTTATCAAAATCAGACCATTACTTAAGAAGTTATAAGCATTATGCCATTCCTGGCGCTAAAAATCAGTGTTGTTATAGAGTTATGTAATACGAGTAACTACTAATAAAGTAGAAGCTGGTTTTGTCTACGCTCAATAAGAAAACCTTCCGAAACTTAAGTCTTTCATGGTATTTGATTGCCTAAGTAATAATTGGTTCACCAGCGCTGATATCCATGGTTGTAAATGTAAAGACTGCTTATTTATCTACGTACGTAGATACTTATTAGTAATCTTTAGATCTATACCGTTATTAGTAGGCAGGTGTAAGAAAGAATGAATATAAAATATAGTAGGGACATATTCAGAACTTATGAATAACGTGTGTAAATTATACTTACTTATTAGTATAGTTCTAATCTAAGCTGGTAGACTGCATAATAGTGACTTGACAAAAAGTTCTTACACCTAACTTAGTAGGTAGGCTGTAAGAAGTAGGATGGTGTTCTCGTGAAGTTTTGTAAATGTTTATTACAAAAGTATGAATGGTTAGGAATTCCTATCAGTAATTTTGGATCACGAGATATAGCCATTAGAGTACCCTGTTGCATAAGCTCATTGAAGAAATGTTTGTTCATTTCTTTTAGTTTCAAATTATTCGACTGACGACGCCTTGATGCGACGGTCACAGCACTGGTTTGTGGCTGTTGCGGGTTCGATCTCCGTATATGACACCCATTTGTATTAGCTATATAGACTGTGGTTATCACTCGCATTATCACTAAAAAGAACTAGTATTGTCACGAGTTTAATTTGCTGATTGTATATTGTTTTTTTGGAAGTCTTATTTAGTAAACATACCCCTGTCAATACGTAATTCACGTTTTTTCCGCATTTACCACTCACTTTCACAACATATTAGCTTACAGACATTTCTAAAACTCCATTTACTCTTTATTTGACTAAAAAGAAATAACGTAACTAGACATGTGTAAGTAATGCAATTGATACATTACGCGTGATATTACCCGAACATGAAATATGGCATCACACATGACGCGACGAAATGAAGTATTACCATAGATAAAACATGAGGTGGTTAAGTCTGCATTTTTAAAGGTAGTTCGTCTGTCATAAAAACGATTTTTGGACTAAAGTTGTTAATTTTCTATAAACTGAGTGTGTTTTGGTGATTTTGTTGATACTTAAAGGATATTTGAGCAAAATTAACATGACAAAGTGTTGCATCAGAGGATGTAGTTCAAATTCTAGGGAGAATGACGAAGGATTAACATTTTTTAGGTTAGTTGTAGTTTTTTCTTATATTTCTGTATATTTTTCGTGTAAGTTAAGTTTTAGTTCCATAATAGGAACTGAAGATTACGTTTTTCGCTATTATACATAATTGATTCTTTTACTAACAACTTAAATAATAAAATACTTGTTTGGAATGTTTACATAAAAACATAGTGTTGGACATCATTATGCAAGTTACGATTTATCGATACATACTCTTTATAATATTTTTCTGATTAAATATAATTACGATTATACGACAGTAACGATATGCAATGTATTTTGTAGATTTCCGAGGAACGAAGCCCTTCAAAAATTGTGGAAGGATAGTATAGGCACAGAAAATATTAAACCTTTCAAAATAGTAAGGGTATGCTCAAAACATTTTGAAGAAAAGTGTATCAACAGGACATTGGATGTCGTGCGCCTAAAAGATGATGTGGTGCCAACTCTTTTTCCAGTAAGTATTTATTCAGCTACTTCCTGTATTTTCATTACATAGTATAAAACAAAGCCGCTTCCCGCTGTCTGTATGCTTAGATCTTAAAAAAACTATGCAACAGGTTTTGATGGGGTTTTCTTTAGTAAATAGAGTGATTATAGAGGAAGGTTTATATGTATAATACATGCATAATATAGTAGACGAATACTGATATTTTTTGCAACCGTGTGAAGCCGGTGTGGGTCGCTAGTATACTATAATTCAAATAACAGTGCAAAATCCTACTAATAAAATAAATGTGCAAGCTTTTGTATATGGTCATCATAAATTATGAGTAAACAGGGTTTACTAATTTGTATGAAACATATCACTCATATCCAGATAGTGCATTCCTACTTAATAATAGTTTATTCTATGAACTGTCCAGTGCATTAAATACAGGATGTAAGGGAAAGCTCGGAAAGATCTGAAACGGGACATTTAGACCATCGTTCTGAAATGAAAACTGGTGGAATTATGCATTTGTATGGCTTATAATAAGTTTTAGACTTGCTGATTCCTGCTGGAACACTTCCTTTTGGAATGAGAGAGAGGAACGATATCTATATATATATATATATATATATATATATATATATATATATATACACGGGGGGAAACCCCCGAAAATCGTAGTGACGACTAGTGCGTTTTTTAACTTTTTTCGTCTACTTACGTTGTATTACTTGTCGATGTAATTAAAGTCCGTTTTTCTCGGTTGCAAGTAAACACAATTATTATTAAAAAATAAGATTACGTTTTGTCTTTTTCCTAAGCTTACACTATCTACATTTTAAATATCATTAAAATCGGTTTAGTAGTTATGGAGATACGTGGTAACAAACATACTCACACACACAGTTGTATTAACGTTTATAATATTAGCAGAATCGGATAGGACGTACAGGGAAGTCTCCTTCAGATAACACTTCATTTAATAGAAAAATGTTTTTCAGATCTTGGCAGATAAAGACACAAAAAAAATTGAAAAGTTATCAGAACGAGTCCACCTACAGCAAAAGAGAATAAAGGTACTTAGGCAAAAATGCCGAAGATTGAAGCAGAGGGTGCATGATTTTCAAGGAATCATTGACGAGTTGAAATAACAAAATTTCGTTTCTCATGAAAGTGCTATTCTATTAGAAGAATGTGCCGGCTCTCCAGAGTTCCTTTCTCGGCAAATTTTAAAACATAGAGGTGAACCTTGTACTCGAACATATGGGGAAGACATACGGAAGTTTGCGCTTACCTTAAACTTTTTATCACCCAAAGCATATAGATTTGTACGAAAAACCTATAATGATTGTTTACCTCATCCTCGGACACTAACAAAATGGTACCAAAGTGTAGATGCAGAGCCAGGCTTTACTACTGAGGCATTTAACACATTGAAAATAAAAGCCCAAAACAGTCCAAGACCAATCCTTTGCTCTCTCGTTATTGATGAAATGGCTATACGAAAGGGTATGTATTGGGACAACTCAACTAAAAAGTTTTATGGCCGAATAAACACGGGTATCATGGAAGAATCAGATTCCACTGAGGAAGCCAGTGAGTGTTTCGTTATGCTCCTTACGTCCATAAATGAGGCATGGAAGCTCCCAGTGGGATATTTTTTTATTAATTCTCTAACAGGGGAGCAAAAATCCCATTTAGTTCAAGTGTGCATTCAAATGGTAGAGGCAACAGGTATAAATATTGTTGCGCTTACTTGTGATGGACCAGCAGCCAATTTTGCCATGTTCCAGGATCTAGGATGTAACTTGCAGAAATGTCAAGAAAAAACTGGGTTTGCTGTAGACCCAAAAAGTTTTTGCATTTATAGATCCATGTCTTTGCATTAAATTAGTACAAGATTGAGTTTAAATACATTAAGTTACTACTCGATCTTCAAGAGAAAGAAGGTCTTCACTTAGAGACGAAATTAAGCAAAGCCCATGTGGATTTGGCTACTCAAAAAATGAAAGTGCGTCTTGCTACTCAGTTGTTTAGCAACTCTGTAGCAGATGCACTTGAATTTTGTGAGAATAATTTAAAATTGCCTCAATTTCAAGGTAGTAGTCCAACTGCACAATTTATAAGAATTTTTAATGATGTGTTTGATTGCCTCAACAGTCGTTCTCTTCGACCTCCAGGCTGGAAAAAAGCAATTTTTTGTAAGAATCACGGAGATGTCATTCAAATGTTTGCTGATGTTAATATATACATAAAAAAAATAAAGTTGGAAACAGGGCAATTAATAGTAACTTCTCGTCGCAAAACAGGATTCATTGGTATGCTTGTGAACATGTCTAGTGCACTCAATTTGTACCAAACAATTGTAATAGAAAAACAATATTTAGAATACTTGCCGTTATACAAAATTTTACAGGATCATCTGGAACTTTTTTTTTACAGCTATTCGATCAAGAGGTGGATAAAATTATAGGAATATCTGAAATGTATAAGATTTAAATAGTTACTTTGTAAACATAAAACCGTTACTTATTGAGAATCGGTTTGGCGAACCCTGATTTAAAATGTAGATAGTGTAAGCTTAGGAAAAAGACAAAACGTAATCTTATTTTTTAATAATAATTGTGTTTACTCGCAAGCGAGAAAAACCGACTTTAATTACATCGACAAGTAATACAACGTAAGTAGACGAAAAAAATTAAAAAACGCACTAGTCGTCACTACGATTTTCGAGGGTTTCCCCCCGTGTATATACGTATATATATATATATATATATATATATATATATATATATATTCTATTTTTTTGGAATAGTCCTAAATAGTGAACAAATATGGCGTACTTCCGACCACAGACAATAGAGTAATATTGTAAGTATAGTAAAGTGACACAAAGAGCAAATGAATGAACAATAATAATAAGCCAAAAAAATAGAATATATATATATATTCTATTTTTTTGGAATAGTCCTAAATAGTGAACAAATATGGCGTACTTCCGACCACAGACAATAGAGTAATATTGTAAGTATAGTAAAGTGACACAAAGAGCAAATGAATGAACAATATTAATAAGCCATAGACGAATATAAAATTCATTTTATGTTCAAATATTAACGCTAACATATCGCTAGAATTATTTCAAAACCTAATAATATATTGAATATTTTTGCTAAGAATTAGTAGAGGTTACAGAATTACGAAAAAAAAAAAATATTAATCGAGCATCAAAGGCAACAAATTTATATTTCGTTTATGTGAAATGGTCGGTAAAAAAGACGCCAAAAATAAAATTTACAACAAAATAGGGCCACCTGTGTCTAAAAAAAAAGTCGACCCTATTAATATTATTGTCACATTATTTGTATTTACTATGAATAAAAAAACCTAGCGCCGGCGGCACACTCTCTCTAACATCTACAAAAAAGGACTAATAGCATTGTACTCCACGAAGCTCTCATTGGGTAATCCTCTAAGGTAAGTCTCATCCTAAAGTCTCAAATTTTTTTCCTGGGAACTACAGTAAACGTTTATGCCGTTGCTATGTGGTATACTTTAATATTATATGGGATAGCGTTAAAAATGTTTAGGATGAAATTGATATTCAGAAATATTCATAATATAAAATGAAAACCTCTACAATGAACACTTTACCATAAATGATTGACATTTGCAATATTTTGTAAGCATTTTTTGCGCTCAACATAAAAAAAAAACTAACAAAATACAAATTAATAACAAATCGGTTTACGGTAATATTATTTAACAAGTTATAATTCGTAAAAATTTAAAATATAGTTAAAGAACATGGCCTATTTTATCGCTCATGCTGTTCATTCACTTATACTCATTCACCTCTAAAAATATTCTGACCACATCCCTATTTGCCTATTAAAAAAGATATTGAAATGTCATATTCGAAAATATTAGTTATCTGTACTCTCGGAATTCGTATTTTAGTAGTTTTTGTCTTTTCTGTTTAAAATGATAAATTGATAATTGTTTTTAGTGAAATAAATAGTAAATGGAGTTTTACAAATGTCCTTAAGCGAATGTGTTGTAAAAGTGAGTGATAAATGCGTAAAAAACGTGAATTACGATTGACAGCGGTTTGTTTACCAAATAAGACTACCAAAAAAACGGAATATATATATTCCGTCCCGTCCACATATATATATATATATATCGAATTGAGTAACCTCCTCCTTTTTTAAAGTCGGTTAAAAATCATTCCCTAACGAGGTTAAAAAAAATCACTGGCATCATGGTTTCATAAAACCGCACAGTTAATTTTTATGTATTTACTTCGATTTTGTAACAAAGACTAGACATTGCAGGATGATTATTTAATAAAAATACATTCTATATGGTCTATAGTTCGCCGAAATGAAGGAAGCGGAGAGTCATATAGAAGAAATCGGTGTGAAAAGCGAGCAAACGTTTGAGTGCCGCGCATGTTTGCAAATCCCTAATGAGGACTGTGTTTTATACAATATATTCGAGAGTTGGACGCCGCCTTGGGATGGAATGGAAAATAGTATAGCTGAGGACTTAGCGAAAATAGCAAATATACAGGTATGGACGTTTCTTTTTTTTTTTCCACACAGGATTGATTTGAAAATTTTTGTGTACTCTAATACAGAAATATAGAGTACCTATAAGATAGACGTCGATGACATGTATTTAAATTAATGCACAGTGATAAAAAAAACTGAAATATAATTTTATATAATCTGTATATTTTTTCTTATTAGTATTT
Source organism: Melitaea cinxia (assembly GCF_905220565.1). Lineage (NCBI taxonomy): Eukaryota > Metazoa > Arthropoda > Insecta > Lepidoptera > Nymphalidae > Melitaea > Melitaea cinxia. Next base: position 4,296,632 of record NC_059395.1, on the reverse strand, counting down.
ATTATTAATTTTTTTATTTACCTATTTGTGTTTTTTATAAAATTTAATTTGTTGTAACAATTGTAATTGTTACGGACGGCTTACGTCACAATTGATTGTTTTTGTTAGTTATAAGTAGGCTAATAAAATAAAGTATTAAGTAGTACGTAAGATACATAGATATAAGTAAATTGTATCTTAGACATTAAGCTATTGTAAAAATAATGTAAGAGTAAGACGAATGTATGCGAGAAAACAGGAGATGGCAACAGGCACGAGAGAGAGAGAGAGGGCAACAGTATGAAATAGACATACGGGCCAGAAAGTGAGGCAAAACACCCCTTCTACCAAACGCGGGCTGAAACGGGTCCGATCGGTTGGTGCTCCGCAAAGGGCGGGGCCAAGATGTACCGTTATCAAACGGGCCCGTTAGATTGGTACTCCGCAAAGGGCGGGGCCAAAATCTACCGTTATTGACCGTCCTATTAGGTTGGTACTTGTCGCCAACATGTACCGTTATGTTGCCCACTCTCCTAGAAGCAGGTCTGTGATTGGTCAACGCAAATGGCGTGACCAAGACCTACCGCCATTGGCCCGTTGCAAAGGCGCGGGAAATGTACTAGCCATCTCCCGTTATGCGGCTGTTACCGGGGTGTGGGAAACGCTATATAACGCGTTTCCCAGCAACAGCCAGTCACTCTCTAACGAACATTCGCCGCACTCAAACAAGAAACTAGAACAAGGAAGAAATAAGAAATAAAGAAATAAGAACCGAGGAAACAATTGAAGTTTAATTAAGAAGCTTTGCAACCTCAACAGTGTTTGGTCCTTCGAAAATCGGATAAGAAGTGTGGTGCTTCGCCATACTCAATAGTGTTTGGTCCTTCGAACGTCGGATACAGAAAAAAGAAAAAATCAGCGTCATGGCAAATTACACAAGAAGCCGCAAGAACAGATCAGAATCGGGAATCGGTGAATCGGAACGCGCCTTACAAGCAAATTCTGCCACCTTTCAACAGATCCACGAAGAATCTCCGAGATCACCATCAACAGCCGTAGAAACAATATCACAAGGAAGAGCAATAGAAAAATCGCTATTGCGAATTTCTATGGCACCCCCGGCGCTCCTCGCCCCGCTAGAAGGAGATAGCGCACAACCGTCGACGTCACAGCGGACAGAGACGACACAGTCTTGTAGGCCTCCATCGCCTACAGGTACTGTGCGCTCTCGGCGCTCGACAAACAGCGCTATAGCCCGCATTAGATTGGCCGAGTACGAGGCTGAAAAGCAACTAGCGGAGCTCGAAGAAAGGCGCCTGAACATACAGAAAAATCTAATCAAAAGGCGATTAGAAGCGAACATCTCGGCGATAGAAGCGGATGAAGCGGCGACCATAGACGAAAATGAAATAGTCTGCGAATGGATCGATAGGAGTCAAGCTACCAACCAACCACAGGAGCCAGACGTACAACCTTCCCTCGCAACGGAAGTGCGGGGGGAGGAGCGGATGCAACAAAGAGGGGAAGGGATCGAACAGCTCGCAAACGTGTTAGAGAAAATGATCCATTCCAGACCGCCGCCGCGACAGACGTCAGACCTCCCGCCATTCAACGGTAGCATCATGGAGTGGCTTCCCTTCAAGGCGGCTATGGAGGATTCAACGCGACTGTATAAGTTCAGCGCAACAGAGAATCTTCTCCGACTAAGAAATAGCCTCCGAGGGGAAGCAAGAGAGATAGTGCTCTCTCAGCTATACACGGCAACTCACCCGGATCTTATTATGAAGACGCTGGAAATGAAGTATGGCCGGCCCGAATACATCGTAGATAAGGCGATGGAAGATCTAAAGAGACTTCCGAGGGTCGGCAGCTCCAGCGGGGAATTGAACGAGTTAGCCGTCAAGCTCCAGAACATCGTCTACACAATGAAGAGTGTAGACAAAAGAGGTTATCTCCAGAATCCGCTATTAATAAGGGACGTCATGGAGAAGCTTAGCCCGCATTTAATAAGCAAATGGGCGGAACACGCGGCGGTGAATGAAGAGAGAATCGCCTGTGACAACGAGATAACGGTGCTCGCCGAGTTTTTGATGGCGGAAGCAGACAAGCTGCTACGTTTCACGCACACCGGTAGACACGGCGCTTCAGGGTTTCTCAGAAGGGAGCGACCAACAACGAAGAGGACCGTGGTTAAAGAAAGGGTATTTACTACTAGTGAAGCAACGCGTGAAGAGCAATCAGTCATGTGCTTCCGATGCAAGTCGACGAGTCACTATACCCCGTTGTGTCCGCAGCTAAAGAAACTTACTACGAATGAAGTGTGGAAGTGGGCTAAGGAACAGCGGCTATGCTTCAGATGTATGAAGCGGAAACATAGCAGAGCCACATGCCAGGCAAAACTCTGCGGAGTCGATGGATGCAAGATGCCACACCACGCCATTTTGCACAAAAAAACAGAAATTGTTCCTAAAGAGGAAGAACCGTGTGCAGAACAGAGCACACCGGCGACAGTAATGAATGTCGCAACAAAGTCAATGCCAGGAACCGTGTTACTGAAGACCTGCAAGGTAAAATTAAGTGGTCTACGGGGGGAGGTCATCACGGACGCGCTCCTCGACGAAGGGTCTACAGTAACGTTGATCGACGAAGACCTGGCATACGAGATCGTCAAAGGGGGTCCGAAGAAGCCGCTCAAGCTTAAAGGTATCAATGAAGATCGACGAGTGAGCAGCGCAACGGTGAAGTTCCACATCCAAGGCGTACACGAGGATGTGAAACACGAGATTACAGCAAGAACGGTCAAAGGGTTGCAGCTGTGTCGGCAGCGAGTACCGGATAATTTGACTCGATACAAACATCTACGAGGCGTCGTGAGACACACCGTCAACGAAGATGTCAAGCCTCGGATGTTGATCGGTGCTGACAACTGGCACCTGATTGTGTCGAGACAACTGCGTACCGGTAAACACAACGAACCAGCCGCATCGAGAACCATGCTGGGATGGGTGATCCACGGTTCAGTGCCCGAAAGGATTATAATGCAGAAAGAAGAATCTGTGCTCCACGTGTTCACCCCAGCCAGCGATTTGCAGCTGCAAAGGCTCGTCGAGAAACACTTCGACGTCGACTCACTGGGAATAACGAACAAAACTCGAGTCAGTGAGAACGACAAGAGAGCGGAGCGGGTCCTAAAGGAGACGATCAAACGAAAAGGCAATCAGTTCGAGGTCGGTTTACCATGGAAAACTGACAACCTGGTACTACCCGACAGCTACGAATACGCGCTCAAGAGGCTTCGCACGCTCGAAAAGAAAATGAGCAAGGAGCCCGCATTCAAAAGCGAATACGGGAAGCAAGTCGCGAATCTCATCGGTAAGGGCTACGCAGAGGAATGCGACGGTAGCGAACAAGCAAGCAGCGTCAAGTGGTACCTACCACACTTCGCCGTCGTCAACATAAACAAGCCAGAACGGGTACGGATGGTGTTCGACGCAGCGGCCAGAGTGGACGGCGTGAGCTTGAACGACTGCCTTCTGGAGGGACCGGATTTGCTAGCATCGTTGACCGGTATATTATTCGGGTTCCGCGAGAAGAAGATCGCGGTCACGGCGGATATCGAGGAAATGTTCCTACGAGTGAAGATCCGCCCCGAAGATCAACCGGCACAGATGTTCCTGTGGCGAGACGGTCCCAATGAAAAACCGCGCACATTTAAAATGACGTCAATGATATTCGGAGCGTCGTGTTCACCGTTTCTCGCTCACAGCGTGAGAAACTACAACGCTTCCGAATTTGAAGACGAGTACCCCGAGCCAGCGCGAGCCATAAAGGAGAAACACTACATGGATGACTACTTAGACAGCTTCGACGATGAAAACAAAGCGGTCGAAACGATACGGGACGTCATGCGAATACATGAAAGGGCTAACTTTAACCTGCGGGGATGGAACTCGAACAGCACAAAGGTGCTCGAGAGTATACCGGACGTTAAGCGATCAAAGAACTCAGAAGTCCGACTGACGGCGCACCAAATGGAGAAGACTCTCGGGCTCAGATGGAACCCGAGAGAGGACACTGTCGGCTTCAATACGGACATCAAAAGAGTCCCGGAAGCCGTCAAAACTCAACGTAGAGTGCCGACAAAGCGGGAGGCACTAAGCGCCGTCATGTCTATCTACGATCCACTAGGACTCATTAGCCAGTACACCGTGGTAGGGAAGATAATCCTACAAAGGCTGTGGCTGAAGAAGGTGCAATGGGACGAAGAGCTCCCAAGCGACGAAGCTGAAGAGTTTCAGCAGTGGGTAACCGGTCTAGAAGACATCTCCGCCCTGGCTCTGCCGCGATGCTACAGTATGGAGATAGCACCGGGGTCAGAAGTACAGCTGCACGTGTTCAACGACGCTAGTGAACAAGCCTTTGCGACGACAGCCTACTGGAGGATCCGTCACGAGGACGGCGCCATAGAAGTAGCGCATGTCATGGGAAAAGCAAAGGTGGCGCCGTTAAAGCTGTTAACGATACCGCGGCTAGAACTGCAGGCGGCGGTTATTGGAGCTCGGATGGCCAGTGTGATAGTTAAAGAACACACATGGAAACCGAGCAAGGTTGTTTACTGGACCGACTCCAAAACGGTGCTTCATTGGATCCGAAACGAAGACAAGAAGTACACACCGTTCGTGGCACACAGGCTTGCTGAAATCGCCGAGTTATCACATAAAGACGACTGGCGATGGATATCAACAGACGACAACGTAGCAGACGACGCTACGCGCATTGGAACCAGACGGATAAGCAGAACGGACCGCTGGTTCAATGGACCTTCGTTTTTGAGAACGCCTGAGGAAGAGTGGCCTACAATGATACCGGACGGCGAGCGATGCGACGAAGTAGTGTACAGTACGTCAGAAGGAAGTACTAGCGATGACGTCACGCTACCCGACATTAGCCGGTTCTCATCGTATAAGAGGCTAATAAGAGCCACGGCCATGGTACGATTATTCATCGAGAGGCTCAAAGTAAAACAGAGAGACATTCCGTTGCAAGTAACGCACATGAAAGACGCCGAAGCGAGATGGATACGACAATCTCAAAAGGAGTCGTTCGGCGATGACTTAAATAGGTTAAAAACAAAACAGCCGCTTCGTAAAAACAGCAACCTTACGAAGTTGGACCCGGAAATAGAAGACGGCATCTTAAAAGCGAGAGGACGTATTGGAGCGTCAACGGTAACAACACACTCGAACCGACCAGTGATATTAGACGGCGGGCACTCCTTCACAAGGTTACTGATAGACAACGGACATCGGAACGCCGGGCACGCGAATAACGAGCGCGTAGTAAATGACTTACGCCAACGGTTCGTTATATTTCGCCTGCGACCGACAGTAAGAAAGATAGCAAAGGGCTGTCAGTTCTGTCGGGTGTACAAAGCGACGCCTAGGCGTCCACCGAAGGGAGACCTACCTGCGGAACGAATTGATCCGGGGCACCGCGCATTTACATACTGTGGTGTGGACTACTTCGGTCCCTTGACGGTAACCATCGGAAGGAGGCACGAGAAGAGATGGTGTGCACTGTTCACATGCCTAACAACGCGAGCAGTGCACCTAGAGATCGTACCGTCTCTATCAACGGACTCGGCAATTATGGCGTTGCGACGAATGGCCGCCAGAAGGGGCTGGCCGCGAGTTATTTACTCCGACAACGCCACGAATTTCCGAGGCGCCGACGTCGAGCTGCGAGATTGTTATCGAAAATGGATCCCCGAGCTCCGGAACTACTGTCTACAATATGAGACAGAATGGCGATTCATACCACCGGGGGCGCCACACATGGGAGGCGCATGGGAACGATTGGTGCGCTCTGTTAAAGCGGCGCTCAGTACAACGCTGAAGGAGAAATCTCCGAAGGAGGAAGTGCTTCAGACACTACTCACGGAAGCAGAGTACAGCATAAATGCGAGGCCGCTGACGCACGTTCCAGTAGACTACGAAGAAGAAGAAGCCTTAACTCCAAATCACTTCTTAATGGGGTCGTCGACAGGCCTGCCTAGGACGGGGCCGTGTACCGAAGCGGATCGCAGCACATGGCGGCGATCACAGGCGATGGCGGACCAGTTCTGGAGACGATGGCTCAGGGAGTACCTGCCGACACTCATACCAAGAGGGCAATCGAGGACGGAGGGACCACAGCTGCAGCCGAACGACCTCGTCATGATCGTCGACGGCACGCTGCCACGCAACACATGGCCCAGGGGGATCATCGTACGAGTGTATCCGGGACCAGACGGCGTCGTCCGAGCGGCCGACGTGCGAACCAAAGGAGGTGTGTTCCGGAGACCTGCAACGAAGATCGCCGTCCTGCTGAGCGGAGAGGCTGCGAAGAGTCTACGCCGGGGGGAGAATGTTACGGACGGCTTACGTCACAATTGATTGTTTTTGTTAGTTATAAGTAGGCTAATAAAATAAAGTATTAAGTAGTACGTAAGATACATAGATATAAGTAAATTGTATCTTAGACATTAAGCTATTGTAAAAATAATGTAAGAGTAAGACGAATGTATGCGAGAAAACAGGAGATGGCAACAGGCACGAGAGAGAGAGAGAGGGCAACAGTATGAAATAGACATACGGGCCAGAAAGTGAGGCAAAACACCCCTTCTACCAAACGCGGGCTGAAACGGGTCCGATCGGTTGGTGCTCCGCAAAGGGCGGGGCCAAGATGTACCGTTATCAAACGGGCCCGTTAGATTGGTACTCCGCAAAGGGCGGGGCCAAAATCTACCGTTATTGACCGTCCTATTAGGTTGGTACTTGTCGCCAACATGTACCGTTATGTTGCCCACTCTCCTAGAAGCAGGTCTGTGATTGGTCAACGCAAATGGCGTGACCAAGACCTACCGCCATTGGCCCGTTGCAAAGGCGCGGGAAATGTACTAGCCATCTCCCGTTATGCGGCTGTTACCGGGGTGTGGGAAACGCTATATAACGCGTTTCCCAGCAACAGCCAGTCACTCTCTAACGAACATTCGCCGCACTCAAACAAGAAACTAGAACAAGGAAGAAATAAGAAATAAAGAAATAAGAACCGAGGAAACAATTGAAGTTTAATTAAGAAGCTTTGCAACCTCAACAGTGTTTGGTCCTTCGAAAATCGGATAAGAAGTGTGGTGCTTCGCCATACTCAATAGTAATCATGCAGTTAAAAAAATTACATATAAACAGTATTACTTGTATCTAAGCATACCAAGTCTAACCCAGACATATTTCTTGTACAACTCATCTCAAATTTTCTTTTGTGATTAGTATCATGGTATCATATAGTAGTCTGGGTAATTCTACTTTGTTGTGAGCTACCAAATTCTGATCTGATTCTCATTTTTCTGGGTTGTTGCATGTTAAGCATTAATTTAAAATTAATCATAATTATTTTCATTGCAACAGATATCAGAATTGGATAGACATTCCAAAATAATATGCGAAACATGCTGTCAGCTGTTGTTACGTGCATGCAATTTCACGGCAATAGTTAAGAGAAATGATGAAATACTTCAACAGAGATACAGAGAGGACAAAACACAGCTTAATTTGTCTAATGATAGGGTATGGCCAAAGCCGATCCAAGTGGATAAGTCAATAGTTAATTTTGTGTATGTGAATGTCGATACTAAGAAAGAAATTGTGTCAGATGACGAGCAGTATAGTTCTGCAAATGGGCCATACAATTTGTCACGAGATGACTTACCAAACTTAGATATTATTAAAATTGAACCTGAGGAAATCATTCATCAACAGCCTTCACAACTACATATAGCTGTTTATGGTAAGTTAACTTAATTTGTTGGTATCATTTTGGTCCTCATACAATTTTTATAGTAAAATTTATTATAGTTAAAGAACCCGTTGTCTTTTTTTACGAGATAACCTCGAAAACTACTGATCTGATTATAATAATACCTAATTTTTATCTCATTCATCTCATAATCTCATTTTAGCCTATTGCAGTCCACTGTGGGACATAGCCCTCCAAAAGTTTGTGCCTAAAATGGCATGAATTCATGTGTGTTGCCAATAGTCACCACGCTAGGCAGGCTGGTTGGTGAACACAGGGCTGGCTTAGTCGCACCGACGATGCTGCTGCCTGTCTTCAGCTTGTGTATTTCAAAGCCAGCAGTTTGATGGTTATCTCGCCATCTGTCGGCTTTATAAGTTCCAAGTGTGAAGTGGACCTGTGTTATCCCTTAGTCGCCTCTTACGACACCCAACGGAAGAGAGGGAATGGCTATCTTCTTTAATGCCGTAGCCACTCAGCAATTTCTATCTAGAAAGCCTATTTATTTACCTGTTATAAAAAACCATATAAGAAGTTTAACGGTAGTCATAAAAACAGGTAAAAAAGCAAAGTTGTCTATACTTCTTAAGCTATCATATAACTTGAAAAAACAAAAGCATAAAATTTTCAGTCAGTTCTATTTACTTTAAAATTTACTTTTGTGTAAATAGAATTATGTTCACATTGATTTATATTTGTTTATTATTTTTAAGCTGTTTAAACATTTTATAATTCCTGTATTTTTCAGGAAATGAAGAATTAGATCCTATAAATACAAAAAAATCACATTTGACAAACAGAAACAGTGACAGTCGAGAAGTAAGTAAACTTAATTTAATTTTTCTAGTGGTCCGCTTGCGTTAGCTGTGGTAAACACACGTGTTTTAGTGATCTTTTTTTTTTTTTTTATTTAAGTTTTAACATCCATAGGCTCTTGAGTGCCCATGCCTTTTTTTATTTAAATTTTAATTTTCAAGCGTTGAGGCGTATTATTTTCAACATTGCATTCGAATTTCGAACTAAAGCTTATTTTCTCTATTTCGATGGTGAGTCCAAAACTGACCGTGAGAGATATATATAATTATAGAATAATAATAATTAGAATAATTATTAGAATTAAATTAAATAACAGTAACTAGAATAATCACTTACGACTATGGTTTTTTTTTTTTTTCTACATGCTCCATTGATTTTATAATGCACTACATGCTTTATAATTTACATTGTGTGACATACATTGTTAATTTACCGCATTGTCGACGGCCACTCTCATTTTTCTAAACCAGCGCCCGCCGCCAGTTTCGCGAGCACATCCTCAATAACATTCGCATCCCTATTATGGATCGCCATTTTGAGGCTGTACTCGAGAATTTGCCTACGGTTAGCCTCCACCGCCCTTCTGACGAAGTGGCCAATTGCGTCGTCCTTGTCGTCGGTGTAATAGACACAGGTGTTAGTGTGTCTAGTCACCGCGACCACCGCATGCGAGACACTATCATGGATTCAAAGCCTCTCCGCCCTCGTCTGGATAACAATGACGTTTTCACTCGTCTGTCCCTGCGCCTCATGAATGGTCAGGATTCTCGACCCCTCCCCAGCTCCGTATCCCCGACCTATCAACGCCTTCTTCTCCTCTTGCGTGAAAGTCAGGTACAGGGTCCGGTTCTGTTCTGCTTGTATTCGTGAATCGGTGAATCCTTCCATGCGCAACGAGTGGATGATCGGGCTCGAGCTGTAGATCCCGTTGTACACCTCACTGATGGCGAAAGCTACGTCTTTTGGGTTTCGATGCGTGCAGGACAGCTCGCATGAGATACCTACTGTCAGGGTTTTAGTGATCTTGGTGTCTCATTTCTTATTGTTTACAGTGTAAATAGTAGATTTTTGTGGGATTAGTGGTTAAACTAACATTTTTACTGTAGGTAAGTGTTTAATTATAATTGTATTGTAAGTTTAGTGTATATATTTAATTTTAAAAATGGATCTCGATCGTCCTCCAGACCCGCCAGATACGGGTGGTTCTACTGACGATCGAAATATATCTGAATCCTCTTCCTCTCATCAAAATATAAGAAAACGCCCAGCTATTGACTCTTTTAGCGACTCCTCTTCTAAAAAAACTATTGTTCATCCATCCACGGCTAGCCGTAGCCCCTAGCGGCAATACAATCTGTTACGTCCGACCTGGAGTATATTGAAAACGAGTGGAAGCGTGATCTCAGGTACGAACGGGACGAACAATTGTCTGCAGTACGCAGAGCTAACACTTAATGTCTTAAATAAAAATCCTACCTTAGTTTCACTGAATACTGTTCGGTGAAGCCTCGCCAGGTATAACTTAATTAACATCAAACTATAATTGGCCAATCATTACGTCTAATGCTAATCAATTATACTTAACTGAAGTGGCGGGCTGAAGCAGGAACCAGCAATCAAAATGGCCGTTGTTCGGCGTAGTTCCCTCACGTTTTTCACAATAATTCAACAAGGAATACAAGGAATACAATTTGCTATTAACAATTAAATTACTTCAAACAACAAAGGATGGTTCGATCAACAAAGGCGATAATTTTTCGCGAGAACGAACAAGTACAAACAAAAGCGTAACTTTTATACGGAGACCGGAAAAAACGATGCAAATTTTTAAATTCAAAGGTGACGAATGACAGCTCATAGATAAAAACCATTTCGTAAACTATACTAACTGTCATAGATAATATAATAGTTTAGTGTTGCTACATTTGGTTCATAACATCTACCCGCCTCGGCCAGGACTACCTGGCCGCTAATCAATTGGCAGTCGTGACAAGGTTGATACCGCTCTCTTCAGAACAGAACCGTCCACCCGAACCTCAGCAAAACGGGGCACTCCATCTGCTCCAAAGACGAGGTTAAGAATGCGCCCTCTGCGCCAACACAGTGGCGGTGAGTTAGCGTCCTTAACCAGAACGAGGTCACCAACATGCGGTGGATCAGTCTTGTCAGTCCACTTAACGCGCTGCTGGAGAATATGCAAATATTCCAAATTCCAACGTTTCCAAAAGCTCTGAGTGAGTTGTTGGATCAATTCAAACCGCGAGAGACGATTGAGTTTCACATCAACATAGGGGTATTCCGGCAGGGCGTTCAGCGGCCGTCCAATCAAAAAATGGCCCGGTGTGAGGGCTTCCAAATCGTTAGGGTCTGAAGAGATCGGGCACAACGGGCGTGAATTCAACATGGCTTCAATTTTGCAAAACACAGTTGCGAGCTCCTCAAATGTTAATACGGACTCGCCAATTACTCGTCGCAAATGTGTTTTGGCAACCTTTACAACACTTTCAAAAATTCCTTCCCAGTGGGGGCATGACGCGGGACTGAACTTCCAAATTATTCTGCGACTAGCTAGTCTAGACGCAATCTCAGTCTCATTAGACGCCAAAAATTCATATATCTCCTTTAAATAGTTATTTGTGCCTTTGAAGTTGGTGCCGCAATCCGACCGAATCAAGGACGGTAGTCCTCGTCGTGACACGAATCTATCTAACGTCGCAACAAAGGCCTCTGTCGAGAGGGCTGAGACTAGTTCTAAGTGTACCGCCTTGGTGGACAGGCAAACAAAGACGCACAGGTAGGACTTGACCGTTTTACCGTTCCTGAGGGTCGAGGTCTTAACCGAAAAGGGACCTGCAAAGTCCGTCCCAACTCCAGCAAAGGGCCTTGTCTCTGTGACCCGATCCGACGGCAGGTCACCCATGATAGGCTGCATGGTAGAGGCCTTGAGTCTATAACAAGACATGCAGCGAAAGACCACACTACGGATCGTCCTTCGGGCCGATAAAATCCAAAATTCTCGTTGTAAAATGGCCAATAAGGCATTACAGCCGGCGTGGGAGTTCTTGATGTGACGATCAGTCACCAACAAACTCACTAAGTGGCCACTTTTGGGCAACAGGAGGGGATGACGAGCTCCATACGGGAGGTTTGCGTTCCTTAGACGCCCTCCGACTCGCAAAAGACCCGCACTGTCCAAAAAGGGGTTCAGTTTGCAAATGGCTCCAGACAGTTTACATTTGCCTTTTCTCAAAATATCAATCTCATTTTCAAAGTTCTCTTCTTGCACAGAACGAACCCAATGAAGAAGAGCATCCTGGAGCTCTTGTGGCGATAAGAACGCCTCCAAGCATTTGTTCTGTGGGTGTCTACAATTTCTGGTGAAGCGCTAGATCCAAGCGGTGACCCCCAGTAATTTGTCTAATGAGCTGTAGCGATTCATTAGGAAATCTGGGTCGAACGGATGGTCCCGCCGTTCAATCGCAAGGGTTCGCAACCCAGGCAATGTGACAGTATCCAAGGCCGGTGTTCGCGGCCAATTAGATTCTGACCTGGTCAACCACTCAGGTCCCCACCACAGGGAGTGCTCAACCAAAAAGGGGGCCATACATCCCCGTGATGCGCAATCAGCAGGGTTGACTTCGCCAGGCACATGCCTCCAGATTAACGGGGTTTCCGATTTCTGGATCTGAGAGACCCGATTTGCAACAAACACCTCTAAGGTGTGGACTGACGTCTTCAGCCAACACAGAACAATTTGACTGTCAGTCCATGCATAGACTGTCTCAATGTTAACTGACGGGCACAAGGTGGACATGACGTGATTCAAGAGGCGAGCAAGAAGGGCCGCCCCTGACAACTCTAGCTTGGGAATTGTCAAGGTAGTTCGAAGAGGCGCAACCTTGCTCTTCGCCATGACCAATGACACCTTCACTTGACCATCCATGGTCACGGTGCGCAAATATACGGCTGCTGCGTACCCACGTTCCGAAGCGTCCGAGAACCCATGAAGGGACGCTGTATGCTTCCCTGGTGGAAGCATAGCACGGGGCAACGATATCATATTGATAGCAGGCAATGAGGAAGCAAACAGGAGCCAGTCCTTCAAAATAGCTTCGCGGAGTGGCTCGTCCCATCCAAGACCTGCAGTCCAAAGTCTCTGCAGGAAGCATTTGGCCCAGAATATGACTGGGCATATCCAACCATTGGGATCAAACGTTCTCGCGACAGTCGACAGAACCAGCCGTTTCGTCCAAGTGCGAGGCGAATCCAAATCGACGTTGAACGTGAAGATGTCCTGGACTGGTCTGTACTGTATTCCAAGGACTGTCATCATGGTAGGATTGTCACGGTTCTCAAATAGGTGAGGATCCTGCTGGTGGTCATCAGGTAGCCCATCCAAGAGCGCAGGTAAGTTGGAGATCCATTTACGCAACTCATATCCTGCGGAGGCTAGGATGCCAATCAACTCGTCACGCAAGAGGAGAGCCTCTCTCTCCGTGGACGCGCCAGTGCATATGTCATCGACATATAGATCCTCCTTCAAAATGGCGGCAGCGCGAGGAAACGACATACGCTCTCGATCTGCGAGCTCCCGAAGCGAGCGTATGGCCAAAAAGGGGCTAGACCGCAGCCCGTACGTGTTCGTGTTGAGCTCGTAGACAAGCATGGGATCTTGCGGGTTTTCCCGCCACAATATCAACTGGTATCGGCGATCATCAGGGTGAATAACCGTTTGCCTGAACATCATCTTGATGTCAGCCACAAAAACAAATTGATGACGACGAAACCGTGTAATGACATCACAAAGGTCCTTAAGCAATTTGGGACCAGGATGAAGACACTGGTTCAAGGACACTCCCGATGTGGTCTGCGCAGAACCATCAAAAACTGTGCGCAGCTTACCACTTGATGGTTTTATGACGGCATGATGTGGGAGGAAAAAATGCTCCATCGAGCGCCAATCAAATTTTGACACAGACATGTGTCCAAAATCTTCATACTCCCGCATGAAGTCAATATACTTCTCTTTGAGTAGCGGGTCCCTGCTCATGCGGCGTTCCATTGCCAACAAACGCTTCTCTGCAGTAGGCCGCGAGTCGCCAAGGGGCGGTCGTACGGCAAGAAATGGCAATCTTGTCATGATCCGGTCAGAACGAAGATAACTGGTGTTGCTCTTGTAGAACCGTTCACACTCCTCGTGTTCCGGATCAGAGCGGGGTGCTTGTGGTGGCTCTTCCACTTCCCAAAATCTCTGCACGGCGTCAGAGAGGGCGGAGCCCACCATCAAAGCCGTTCCAGGTTCAGCAGGAGGGGGAGCCCTCAATACAGGCCCCATCAATGCGAACCCAAATATGGTCCGGAGGGCTACTAAGCCACCTGGCTGCAAAACACGATCCTTACCGAGTAATATTTTGCCCAGTACATCGGCGCCAAGCAACAAATCGACCGTGCCAGGTAGGTCGAATTTAGGGTCAGCCAAGTCCAAATCGGCGGTCAATTTTACCGCATCCGCAGACAACCGAACTTGCGGGTGACTGCCCAAGATGTTCTCCATCACAATGGCCGACGATCTCAGCGTCGGGCGTGGAGAATTTGAAGGCGAGAACTCAAACGAAACGTGGCCCTCAACCGTGGTTACAGGGGCGTTCCCGACACCTCTTATTACATCTGAATACTTTTTAATATTCAGGCCAGTCTGCCCCACCAACCAAGACGAGGCTATGCACCCTTGTGAGCCTGTGTCCAATATTGCTCGGACTACAACCGAGGCGCCCGTCCGTCCCCAGACCCGGACATAGGCCGTGGGCAAGAGGACGGTCTCAAAAGGGGGTGGTGCATAGCGGGGGCAGACGCCAACATCCTAATGTTGGCGTGGCGGCGATCTATCGCCGCTGTCCCGGGACGGCACGTCAAACGAGGGAGTGGTTTAAACTCGCCCTCCTCTCGATGGCGACTGCCACGAGCCATAGTCGGCGGTTCGTAGCGCCGGGAGCGTCCGTACTGAGGGTTGCGCGGCTCCAAACGGGGACGCTCCGCCAGAGGGGGGGACGGCAATCGTACCGGACGTGCGTCACGGTAATCGTGGTAAATGACTGGAGGTGACCGTGATAGGTCACGAGGGTGCGGTGAGGGCGAACGGGGCACAAAGGTGCGGGATTGAACCCGAGGCCCCCTTCCATACCCGCCCGTGGGGCTGCGCGCCGAATCATGTCGGCGATCCACAGCAGCACAATCTGCGTGGCGGGGGGGAGGTGAGCCGGACTCCAAATTGCGGGACTGAGCCCGGTGTCCGCTCTCATACCCGCCCGAAGGCGACCCCGGGTGGTCGCGGCGGCCATTTGCGTTGGCGCACAGCACCTTTAAATGTTGCCCTCCACAAACAAGACACGGGTGCATGTCGGGGCAAGCGCGCTGAAAGTGGTCCCCCAGGCAGGAGAAACACCAGCCTCGGGCCTTAGCAATCCGCCTACGAGAGGCCACATGCAACGCTACAAAGTCCGGGCACTGCATCGTTCGGTGCCCCCGGGACTTACAGAACCGGCAGACCGGTCGCGCAGCCTGCGCGACTGCAAAGCGGGGGGACGCCCTTCCCTTTGGCGCCATTTGAGCAGTGCGCCGTTTGTTGGTGGGTCCGGAGCTTGATAGTCCCAGCGGCGCATCCATAACGTCGCCCATGCGACACTCATTCTCCAGGAACGCCAACAATTGCTCATAACTAGGGAGAGGAGATGCCTCATCCCTAGTGTGCGCCTGTTCAAAACGTGCTCTCAGGGACACCGGCAACCGCTTGAGCATAATACGCACCAACCAGTATGACGACTGGTCAACCGGCAGGCCCAAGCGGCTAAGAGCATTGGTAGCTGCAACGAGGGGGTTAAGCATCTTGGTCCTCAACTGGGCGGTATTACTCACGACAGGAATGTCCATTATCTGGTCGATATGAGCATCGGCCAGACAGCGCTGGTTTTGGTAGCGCTTGGTGAGTAATGACCGCGCGACCGCATAGCTCCCTTCACAAATCGGGAGGTGCTGCACCAATTCTCTTGCCTCTCCATCCAGCACTGAGAGCAGGTAGGCCAGCTTTTGGGACAGGCTCAAATCCTCCCTAGAGTCCACAAGGCTTTCGAACAGGCCGATGAAACCCATCCACGCGTCGAGTCGACCATCGAAATGGGGGAGATCCAGGTTAGGCAGTCGGGTCAAAAGGCCCACGGGAGTCTTCAAAGAGGCCCTTGTAGGCGGTACTCCGGCGCGCGAGGCTAAGATCTCCCGGGCGCGTTGGGAGATTTCATCGGCGAGGCCCAAAATTTGGACGTAGTCCTCGTGGACTTGCTCCCGTCGCTCCTTCGGAAGCGACTCCATTGGCACATCGTCAAGGTGCAGAAGGAGGCGCTGGTACAGAGTCTCGACCTGTTCAAGTCGAGCCGGGCATTTCTCGTACCTGTCTATTAAGGCCTCCGTGCGGTCTTCCCTATTCACCAAGGCGACCGCTGAACTGAACCATCTCAGTTGAGCTGTGATTCCTGAACAAGATTCACGGACCATGGTGACCGCGATCGAAGTCATCTTCAAAGGCACAGATATAACAACAGTAACAACAAACAATAATCAAATTAATTCCAATGAAACAACTGCTATCACTGAATTGAAATCAAGTATCAAATCTTAAATAACTTCAGTAATAATACAAGAAAAAATTAAAACTAAGTTTTTTAATCTAATATTTCAACAAACTAGATTCAAAGCAATAACACAATTTACTCAACAAATTAATGAATTTACTGATAAATACCCATTTAAACAGCTATTTCTAATCTTATACTAACAAACAAGAGTATTTATAAGAAATTAACCTTCAATAAAGCATAAGACAACAGCTGTTATTAACTCAAATCCAAATATTAGACCTTAAGTATCTAAATATAATATTTTAATAAAGAAAGAATTAAACAAATTGTGACCTAACTTATTCATACAATATAATAAACTGAGCAACAATAAGTTAACCACGCTCTGCTACCAAAACTTGTTACGTCCGACCTGGAGTATATTGAAAACGAGTGGAAGCGTGATCTCAGGTACGAACGGGACGAACAATTGTCTGCAGTACGCAGAGCTAACACTTAATGTCTTAAATAAAAATCCTACCTTAGTTTCACTGAATACTGTTCGGTGAAGCTTCGCCAGGTATAACTTAATTAACATCAAACTATAATTGGCCAATCATTACGTCTAATGCTAATCAATTATACTTAACTGAAGTGGCGGGCTGAAGCAGGAACCAGCAATCAAAATGGCCGTTGTTCGGCGTAGTTCCCTCACGTTTTTCACAATAATTCAACAAGGAATACAAGGAATACAATTTGCTATTAACAATTAAATTACTTCAAACAACAAAGGATGGTTCGATCAACAAAGGCGATAATTTTTCGCGAGAACGAACAAGTACAAACAAAAGCGTAACTTTTATACGGAGACCGGAAAAAACGATGCAAATTTTTAAATTCAAAGGTGACGAATGACAGCTCATAGATAAAAACCATTTCGTAAACTATACTAACTGTCATAGATAATATAATAGTTTAGTGTTGCTACATTTGGTTCATAACACAATCTCTTTACACACACCCATCCTTTTCCGAAGGCCCTAAGACTCTGATGACGACAAAGGTCCCTTCATTGTCCTTGTTGCCCGTGAAACCCCAGACCCAGCCTTAGGAACTACTATTCGCGCTTTGAAATTCGGCCAATTTTTACACACATACAAAATTGGCTCAGTTGTGAAAGACGGCGTTAAAAATGTAGGCAGAAACAAAATTTCTGTTGAATTTGTTTCAGCTCAAACTGCAAATGATTTTTTAAAAAATCTCATATTTGGAATGTGTAAAGTTCAATGCTTCTGTACCGACTTACAATATAACTCGAATGGGTCTTGTAAAGGGTATTCGGGTTGACTGGTCAATGGAGGAATTAGTGGAGTCATTAGAGCTCCCACCTGGCTGCGGTTCAGTCATGAAAGCTCGTAGACTGAATCGCAAAAACGTTCAGGAAGGCGTAGTCACTTGGGTCCCAACCCAGTCAGTGGTTCTAACTTTTAGAAGTCAAATTCTCCCAAGTAGAGTTTTTTCGTTCCATACATCCTTACCATTTGAGACCTATAATTTACCTACCTAAATTGTTGCCCTTTTGGCCACATTAAGACACAATGTCCACGGATAACATATCCTATATAGAAGCATCGTCTCGCTATCCTCCTGTTCGTCGGTCATATCCAGAGATGACAAAGGAAATATTCACCCCCCCCCCCCGTATATATTCCCACCTCCTCAACACAACCTCCTTCTTCACTGAATAAGTCCTATCGTAAACGGTAACGCATTATCCTCGTCCTGTAGCCGCTCTAGGCAAAGTAAGCCCATCAATCCATTGTAGGTGACATCCCTTCTTCTCTCCCTAATGGTTGTGCACTAAACAACCCTCATAGTCCCTTAACCCCTTATAGTAATAACCTATTAGAAAACCTCGTCCAAATGATCCTCAGTATTATTACTACATGTAATGATATGTCCTTACCGCCCAACGTTGCCGCATCACTTGCTCAACTCTTTTCTATCCTTAAAAATGGCCCCGCTCAGCTTCCTTCAATGGAACTGTAAGAGCATCCGCCCAAAAAAACATGAAATATCCTTAATCAACCTGCATAATCCTGCCATTATTGCCATCTCTGAAACATGATAAGTTCCAGGTTCTCGTTTTCGGGTTCCAGGATTCTTCTGTTTGAGAGATGACAGAAGTGATGCCAATGCGGGTAGTGCCATCCTCATTCGGCACAAAATCCCCTTCTCCTAAATCCCCATATCCTCCCCCAGCCAGCACATCAATGCTGTTGCTGTTAGATCCTGTGACATTTCCTTTTTATCTCTGTATATTCCTTATCCTAGTCCTTCCCTTATCCCTGAACTCCGTTCTATCTTTTCTTCTCTTCCTAGCCCTGTTCTTGTCATGGGAGATTTTATCTCCCATCACACCTGGGGATCCCACCTTACTGATGGTTTTGCTCTCCTGTTGTTGGACGTCTTTGATGAATTCAACTTTTGCATTCTCAACGATGGTTTACCAACTCGAAGAGCTTATCCTAATTAGAACCCCAAATCTGCAGTAGACCTTTCCTAAGCCTCCCCTACTTTAGCTTCTATGTTGTCCTGGAAAGTTCTCCCATCCACTTTTGGCAGTGATCACTTTCCCATTATCCTTGCTATGCACTTACGACCTTCCCTGCCTTCTGACTCTATCCCTTTTCTTAAATTTAAATTGAAGTTTTCTAATTTATCTCCTTATGCTGAATCTGTTGATAGCATGATTGACATCCTCCCTGATTCTCAAGATGATGGAAATATTTTAATTTGTTATGATCTTTTTCTTAATGCTATTTTAAATTCTGCTAATACCCATTTACCTAAAAAGCACCACTCAAAAACATGTTTGCTTGCCACCCCCTGGTGGGATGAGGATTGCAAACGCCTGGCTGAACTAAGATCGGAAGCAGAAAAGGCATACTCTGGCATGTGCCCTGAAAACTTTATCAGGTATCAAAAATTGGATGCCAAGTTTAAACGCTTGGTGTCAAAAAAGAAAAAATTTGGTTGGATTCGCCTCTGTGAATCCCTTACTCCCTGCTCTCCTCCACCTCTAGTTTGGAACCAACTTAAAAAATTTCGCCGCTCCCTAGCCTCTGATAGCCTATCCTCTAATGATCCTTCTGTATGGCTTAATGATTTTGCAGACAAACACACCCCTTCCTTTGTCCCTTGTGAGGACATCTTTACTTCAATGCCAGCATCTATCTCGGATGAAATGGATGCCCCCTTTTCTTTTTCTGAGCTTCAGCGGGTACATCGTTCCATAGCTTAATTGGCTAGAGCGCCGACACGGTCAGTCAGAGACGCGGATTCGAATCCCGCTGGAGTGGTCAATTTTTGATATGATATTCAAAAATGTTTAGAATTCCTAATGTGTGGGTAACACAAAAATAAAATCGTACATATTAAAAATAGCATGGTGTCGTCTCCTGTCAAAGATTTTCATTGTAATATGAAACTTTGAATAGTTACGGGTCTCTGTAAAGAACTCACTATTTTGCCTGTTTTCAAAATTAAATTGAGACTGTTATCTCAACTGCACCGATCAATCAATCTCCTACGTGTGTTCTCCACTCTACGTGACATTGGCGGAATCAACCGTGCTTCTCTGGCACAACTGAAAGCCATTAAACCAATCAATCAATCAATCAATCAATCAATCAATCAAAGAACTCACTATAGACGGCGCCACGGTTCGCTTAAACCGAAAATAAAAATCATCATATCAAAAATTTCGCTCTAGCGGGTACATCGTTCCATAGCTTAATTGGCTAGAGCGCCGACACGGTCAGTCGGAGACGCGGGTTCGAACCCCGTTTTCAAAATTAAATAGAGACTGTTATCTCTACTGCACTGACCAATTAATCTCCTTCGTGTGTTCTCTACTCTACGAGACATTCGCGGAATCAACCGTGCTACTTTGGCACAACTGAAAGCCATTAAACCAATCAATCAATTAATTTTTCTAAAAGACAGACCATGAATAGCTAAGTAGATTAGTTGTTGGGGCTCATATTAGTTTTGGTGTAGTGTGTATTTATTTATTTGATGACTTGTTATTAATTGTTTGTATATTAATACAGTATAATACATACATACTACATTGTTTCACACAGGTAGAAATCTTCCTGTGTTTAAAAATAATTTTCTGGACATAAACTACGGTAATATTGAAAACGAGCATAAAATGCATTGGACGAAAAAGATCACGCTGTAGGTTTTGTTTCGTACACTAGCCAAGATCAATGACGTCACACGTACCGTTCAAATTCTGCACTGTTAGCTTTATGTTTGGATCGAGTTCTCTTATTTTCTTTGTAAGAAAATTGTATACATACTATACATGTATGCAAAGTGTATTTTGTGTACTTTATGAATATTTATAATACTATCCTTCTAATATTAGTGTCAAGGAACGTTAAAAATGTATAGTTTATTTTCACAAAAATATCCTACTTTCTCGCCCTCTGAATAGTATTGCAAAAAAAAAATTTTTTTTTCAGTTTTATCATTGCGTTTTTCATCATCAATACTAATTTTGTTTAGTTATTCTGAATAAACTATGTGGTACATACCTCTAGTTTAGTTGAACGAGTGATTTATAATATTGGCTTTCTATGGAGCTCTTTTCCTTGCAAGGCCATTGGGAAAAGCTTATTAAAAGTTGAGTTTAATAAATAGTGATGATATTTAGAATAAAAAAATTAATTTACATGCTACACAAGAAAACCAAGTGTTAATTAATAATTTGTTTCTTTCATTTATCCAGTTAATGAACACTGTTTGTTCTTTACAGTGGCCTTCCATGTTCTACCCACCTTCTATACATTCATGTATATATATATAATATGTACATTTATATAATATAATTAAAAATTAACCTAACTTTTATTCTCTGTTAACTTTTACTTTCCGATATTCAAAAATAAATATGTTTGAGAAACAGGCTATTTTTATGAGTAATAATAATATGAGATATGAATGTTTGAATACTGTCTTTTTTTTCAGATTGCCAAATCTATGGTGGATCAGAACAACAGACTCAATGACGAATTAAAACGGAAGAGGAAATTAGCTAACGCATGCTTAATAAGACATCGTAAAAAAAAGCGTGAAGAAGCTCAGCAGCAGAAATTACTCTCCCAAAATAAACCCAAACACGATAATGAACAAATACGGAAAAATACGTTAGAACGACGAAAAGAATTATCAAGGGAACGCTCTAAAAGATATCGTGATAAGAAACGACTCTCTAGAATAAAAAAAATTGAACATGCGATTGATGATACACAAATTCCCAGACCACCATATGGCGATCCGGAGCTCACAATTAATGATCAGAGAATCGCTATTCATAATTCACAGATGCCAGGAACATCCGCAAATATGAATATTCCAAATGTTATGAATGATTATTTAGTAAATTTAAGTGACTCTGAGAATAATTGTGTAGGACCTTCACGAAAAACCAATAATGTAATACAAGCAAATGAACGATGTTGCCAAGTACTACCAGACGAAGAAAATTGCGAAATAAACATTGAAGACAATTCACCGCCACTACAACTTCAATCACATGCGGTTGCTCCCACTCTTCATATCAATAGATCATCGACATACAGTTCCTATACAAGAAACAGTAGTGCACACACGGAATTTCATAGACAGTTTACACAAAATAGTTTCGGACATGCTTGCAAAATTTGTGACAGATTATGGTTCAAAAATGATATAAAAAAATTGAATAATGAAAGTATGAAGTTCGTGATGACATTTCTTCCTAACGTCGATGAACATTCCATCGCAGCTTGTTCAACTTGCCGTACTAGTATCCAGAAAAAATCTATTCCCTCAATGGCTGTATACAATGGTTTCAAATATCCTGTAATTCCAAGTAATTTACTTAATTGTCAATTAGATTTAGTATCAGAAAGGCTGATTTCTCCCAGGATTCCATTTATGCAAATAAGGAGACTCCGGAATATTCATGGTCAAAACGGAATTTATGGACAAATTATTAATGTTCCCGTAGAAATCAACACTATGGTGAATTCCTTACCGAGGAATATCAGTGATGCTCATTGTATCTATATACACATCAAACGAAAAAAGGTACAGAAATCTAGCTTTTTACATGGGTTGATTAACAAACGAACTGTTAAAGAATGGCTGCGTTACTTAGTAAATACTCCTCTGTATAGAGCATATGATATTACAATAGATGAACAATTCTTCGATAATTTACCTGACGATAGGGTTGATAGCGATAAACATGGTGAAAATTATATAAATGAATTTACCGAGAATATTCCCATTGAAGAGAGTTTATTAGCTCAGCAACAAACACTAATGTGGAATGGTGACTTGTATTTAAATATAGCCCCAGGAGAAAATAACGCGCATATAAGTTTGTTATTTGATGAACACGCTGAAGAATTATCATTTCCTTCTATTTACTTAGGCCACTTCCGTCAGTTCCGTGAAGAGATTACAGTTACCCCATTTATGATGGCAAATAGCGAATTGAGACGATCTGATAGACGAGGAGTAACGCCTCATCATTTATTATACATGGCAATGAAAACCATAAGAATAAGAGTAAGGGATTCACTCAGAGTTGCTTTTAGGCATGTAGGGAAAAATTCAAATGTCACTAAAGAGCAAATACAATCTGAGGGCTATATTCATGGTTGCATCGAAAGTAATCTCGCTTTTTTACGTTCAATACCAAATTCTACCTGGTATTGGTCTGAAAATAAGAAGGATTTATTCGCTATGATCAGGCAATTAGGTAAGCCAACTGTATTTTTCACAATAAGTGCTAACGAAATCGGATGGCCTGATTTACTACAACTATTGTACAAATTGAACAAACACGATTCTATTACAAAAGACGCAGTAGCAAAATTACACTTTATGGTAAAAAGTACGCTGATCAATGAAGACGCTGTAACTTGCGCTATATATTTCAACAAATTAGTCAATGTCATTATGACTATTCTTCAATCAAAAAAATGTACTCCGTTCCGTAAGTTTCGAGTTCTCCATTACTTCAAGCGTATTGAATTTCAGCATCGAGGCAGTCCTCATGCCCACATCTTAGCATGGCTTGATAATGCTCCGAATGATGCACTTAATGAGGATTATAATAAAGTTATAGAACTTATTGATGCTTTAATATCGGTTTCGGCATCGGAAGCATCGGGAAATATTATACTTCAAACGCATAAGCATACAATCTCCTGCTTTAAAAAAATCACTTCAAATAAAGCACAAAAATGTAGATTTGAAGCTCCATTTATGCCATGCAAAAAAACTATGATTTTATGTCCAATGAAAGATACAGAAGAAGGATTTATCAACTATCAGAAACGATATACAAAAATAAGAGTATCACTAGAAAATGAAGATTTTGTGGATATAGGCGATTTTTACAGTCACAATGATATAAATTCGGATGATGAATACTACAATATTATCAGAGCAGGAATAACGAGACCAAAGGTTTTCGTAAAACGAGATCCATGTGAAAAGTGGCTTATACCGTTCAATCCATTCATATTAAATATTGTTAAATCTAATACCGACTTTCAATTCATTACAGACGAATATTCATGTGCTGCTTTTGTAGCAGAGTACATAAATAAAACAAATAGTGGAGGGAGTCACTTACAAAAAAAAATAATGGAAACAATGAATGAACATCCGGAATTTGATATAACTGAAATAACTAAAAAGATTAGTGTGAACATATTAAATCATACAGAGATCACAAGTCAAGAAGCTGCTTGGTATTTACTGCGAGAGCCTATGTGTAAATCTTCATTAAGTATCGTATATATACCAACAGTTTGGCCAATTGAACGTCAGCGAATAAGAAAAAGTATAGACGAGTTGAGTAAATTAGATGATTATTGTAAAGACATATGGAAGGAAAACTGGTTCGATAAGTATGAGAAAAGACCAGAATACTTAGAGAGTGTATCATTAGCTCAATTTGTATCCAAATACACGAAAAATAAAAATGGAGAGTATATTGAGCGGATTGAACCAAGGATAATTCGGTATCGAAATTACGACGTGCCTAGTGATTTCCAGCAATATAAGCGTGAAAT
Organism: Melitaea cinxia; assembly: GCF_905220565.1. Classification (NCBI taxonomy): domain Eukaryota; kingdom Metazoa; phylum Arthropoda; class Insecta; order Lepidoptera; family Nymphalidae; genus Melitaea; species Melitaea cinxia. Next base: position 4,272,250 of record NC_059395.1, on the reverse strand, counting down.
GGTGACTCTACATTTACCATTTCGAAGTGAAGAAGTAGAAATATTAGCGGAGATGAAATTTATTTCCATCTATGATGACAATGAGAACATAATCTTGCAAAGGAGGCAAGAATTCGAGTCAAATATAAATATTGATAAAACTATCCAGATTTGTAGAGAATTATGCCGAGAGGAAACTTCTCTAGATGGGGATAAAATACGATATAATTCCAACAGATATCTGGAACCAAAATCCATATGAACATGAATCCATGTGTGACAACATTGTATAATGATCCAAATGCGGAAATAAATAGCTTCTCTTCATAAGCTTGGTGCTATTGCAAAAAAAATAGAGTGTGTGCTTAAGACTGCTCTGGTGTAATAATGCATGTGCTGTGTCGGTGGCGCCTAAAAACCCCGACGGTCGCGGTTTCGATTCCCGCTTGGAGTCGATATTTGTATTTATTTCGATCTGTTTGTCTGTCCTTGTGGGTCTTCCCAACGTGACTGGAGCTTAGGCTGTTATATATATTATATTGCACCATCCCGCATTGGAGCTGCGTGGTGGATTAAGTTCTGATCCTTCTGCTATATGAGCAAAAGGCCTATGCCCAGCAGTGAGATGTTATAGACTGAAACTAGGCTATTTCCTTCAACAAATTATATATGCAATGATTGTGCAAGAGCTGAGTGTATATTAGGTGTGTATATTACAGAACACAGTTCCATTCGCCACATTGGCCACTTGACAGATGTGTGTAAAAATGTTTCAAGGATTTGAAATCGGCGTGTGATATGAAACTGCATAGAACCAAATATACCCATGTAATAAACGATATTCTTGAAACTCATTTCAAAAAGAAATTACTCAGGTGATTATGCTAATTTTTTTCAGAAATTTCTGTAAATGTAATTTGAAACATCTTTTCTTATTCCCAAAAATTAAGAACTAATTACGCGGTCAACGATTTCCATCACCAGAAGAGGCCGTCGAAGAGTATGAAAAACAAGTTTATGAGGTCTCCACGGAGGAGTGGCACAAATGTTTTTAAAATTGGTTTAATCGTATGAAAAAGTGCATTAATACTTTGAGAAACAATAAATTCATTTTTGATTTTTAATAGTATTTTTTTTTTTCTTATTCATTGCGGAAACTTTTAGTGTGCCCCACGTATCAACCACTTAGGCAAGTTAATTTTTCTTTCAGGCAAACTTGTGCGGGAATTGGAAACGAACTAGTACTCCCACTATAACTCCAAATAAAGCAAAGTTTAAATACCCTGATATTGGCAAATCCGCAAAGGAGCCATTTCAAGAATAAGAATAAGTATCAACCATGGACGTAATATGTTAGTATATTACGTCCGTGGTTGATACTGAGGGCATCCGAACTTTCCAGTGATTGTAAAGTTAAAAACGCAGACACAATTTGGCTTTCTTTTGTACTAAAAAATCTTACGACAATTCCAAGATATTTTATTATGCTCACATACGTCGATTCAGCCAACAGTAAACTATATATTTGATCCCCTATGTCGTCTAGTAAACCCTTTTTGAAATGAGGTGCAAGAATATCATTTATTACACGGGTGCATTTGGTTCTATAGATGGAGTTTCATATCACACGTCGATTTCAAATCCTTGAAACATTTTTGCCCCACATTTGTCAAGTGGTCTATGTGTCAAACGGAATAGTGTTCTGTAATAGGTATACATAGCTAAAATACACTTAGCTCTTGCACAATCCTTGCATATATATTTTGCAGAAGGAAACGTTACTTTTTATTTTTGATACTAAATCGGATTTCGTTTATGTTTGTTCGTTTCCAAATGCTTCCTCTAATCGTTTAATTTTGATACATTTCAGTGTAACAGTAACAACAAAGAGCTTTTAGTTGAGTCAGCTGGCACAGGTTTAGCCAATATTTAAACTCCATCTCATACTTTTCCCATTCTTCTCTATAATGTTATACGCAGCTCTTTTTTTTTAACGGAGTTTCATACCTATTATGATACTCGACTATCTAGTCAACTAAACAAAAACATTATGCTACGCATATGCAACTGTAAGTGCATATGCAAAGCGAACTATACCTTTTTTTTCTTTGGAAGCAATAAAAAGGAATAAGAATAATAATAACTGTCGATCTGCTCGTATTGCATTATTATTTTTATCCGTACATTGTCGCACTCGTTTTTACTATGTATGAGTGAGAAGAACTTTGAAAAATTGATGAACATCGTAGATTATTAGATTAGTTTATAGTAGAATATAAACATTACTATATTTTATATGTATATGATTATAAAATGGATGATATCTATACAAATAAATTGGAGTGTTTGTTTGTAATATTAAAATAATAGCTTTTCACTAAATGCATATGGACGTATGTATACACAGTGCATATAGCCAAATAGCATTTTTTACAATTTTCGTCTGTCTGTTTGTTTGTTCCGGCTATTTTCTGAAACGGCTGGACCAATTTTGAAGGGATTTTCATTTGGCAGATAGCTGATGTAATGAGGAGTAACTTAGGCTACTTTTATTTTAGAAATTTATTTATTTTATAACTACAAACTGAAAAATATTTTTTTTTAATTCCACGCGGACGAAGACACAAGAACAGCTAGTATTAAAATAAAAATTATGTTTTAAATTTTCAAAACAAATTTTCTTTTATTTAATTGCAAAATATACATCGTATTCACACAACATAAATAACTAATAAATGCAAAATTTATATAAAATAAACTCTCAACTTTTTAAAATTGTTTTTCTCTAATAGAATAAGTTATAACCGTCACGAAATATTCCATTCGACATACCAGCCTGTGTTGCCACAGTCCAGTCGCTTCCTTATAATTTTGCCCGAGAATCACTGCAAACAAAAATACTCAATTTTACTCCTGGCTTTTGTATTTACAACTCATACCTAGTACACTACTTACTGCAATATAGTACTATTAAACAAAAAAAAAGTATTATTATAATTTAAAAAAAAATGTACCTGGCAACTAAATAACTAACAAACCAAGTTTTAAAATACATCAGGTATATAGCATAGAATAATAGCTAGCTACATATGTACTAACCTATATTATAAGATAAAATAGATTAGAATATATAAAATCTATATTATACTTGTCTTGTAGTCTTAATCATAAATCACGTGTAGGAAAACTAATCACGAAAGACGCAAGAATGGCACTTTGGCGTATCACAAAGTTAGCCAATCACTGTACAGTATTACCTTGACCTACGTCTCACTTCATGCCACCAAACATACTCAACATTCGTTACATACATAAGTATAATTATAGTCATTGCTGAATCGGAGTAACATTGTTTTATACCGAAAGTTACAAAGTTACAACGGTGTCACACATGACTGTCATTAGCTAAATCGCAATGGCGTTTAATTTTACAAAATATATAATTATGTAAGTATTTCCTTAAATTATTATTACGCTTTTGTTTTTATGAATAAGTAAACAAAATTAACCTTGTAATGAGGTTTTTTACTTAGTAATTTCAGTTGTGTTTTTGTAGTCACAGGTATAGTTTTTAATTGCATGTAGTACAAAAAACTACAAAGTACAAAAAGAAAAAAATGTATCAAATAAAACAATATTTTGTAACTGAAATTTAATATTAGCAACATCGCTTATACAATCTAGAATAAAATAAATACAAAATTGAGTAAGGCATTTTATTTTAAAACAATATTTATTTGTGCGAACCTAAATCGTACGAGTTAATTTTATCTATGGAACTATGCACCAGTCTATTTGTTAGAACTAAAAATATATCATCCATATGTATCATATTAATTTAATATCAAAAAATATCAGAAAAATCTTATTTCCGACCTATACATACATTCCCTAATGTTATATTATTCTCTATGTGTCACATTCGTAGCATTTTCTTTTTTTTATAAATTTATACGATTAATATATATTTTTTTTAAATACTATAATAAAGATCCACATACTCATAATAATTGCACACATGGATACAAGCGAAAGACATTACATTATACAGCATACCATTAAGTATGCAGGTACAAAAAATTAAGTCAAATTATTACAATAGTTTGGACAGCAATCAATTTACAAGTTGAAGAAGAACTACTAGAAGCAGTAGATTGTATTTGACTGATTTTTTGTCTGTAGTATAAAGGTGTGTGGTTTAATTAAACGCCTCTTGTTTACAGCCAACTTGTTTAATAATAATTTAGATTATTCTGATTTTTGATATTAAACAGAGAACTTTATTCATTTGTGTTTAATAAATATTCTTACAAATTAAAAATATTAATAAATTTTAAATAACTTTGAGTTTAAATGGTATATCTGTAGGTCTACTATTCTGTTAGATAAAAGTTTTGTGACATCTGAAAGCTCTTTTAATACTTAGCTGTAATAGTGTCTTATCATTGACCGTTATAGCGATATTTTGTCCACGACATTATTGGTGATGATAATACATTAATTTTGTTTTTAAGTTACATTTCTTTTCATAAATGATGAGTATTGAGTATTATCATACTTACAATGTAGACCTAATATTTTTCGGATATATTTATTTATTTAATTTTATTTTTTTATTCTTATACTTTATTGTACACCACAATGATATTACAAAAAAATCCTATTTTTTTTTTTTATTTACCTATTTTATTATCAAATTTTGTATCATGTGATGTTTTAACGATAAGGGTCAATAAAAAAACACATCAAAGTAGTTGAAAAATGATTAATTTTATACAAAAAAGACCAATAAGGCCCCATATCGTTTATCGCCCCATACCAATATTGTTTCTTATGAACACACTTTTGTTCAGCAATGGCATTGACACCATTTGAGTAAAATAATATTAGGTATATTTGAAAATCAGTAATAGTGTATATATTATTTTTTCTTAGAAGTATTTAGTAAGAATTGATACAATTGGTGTTGTCTGAAAATGGAGACTAACTTACCTTAAAAATATTAAATAGTGGTCAATTTCTATATTAAACATTTTTTCAGTTCTAAAATATTTCTATAGATTTTACGATTCTAAAGGGGGTGATAGACGTGCGAGTAAGTTCGCGAACTTGTGGCTCCACGACCTTTTTCGCTAGTGTGTCACCCCAAGTACGCGTACTTTATAACCGCCGAGTAAGTTCGTTGGCGATCCGACAAGTTTGAAACTTTGCTCGTAACCCGCCTGCGATCGTGCGTGTGGCAGCAAGGCGAGCCGCGAGCCACCAATTTTAACCGACTTTCAAAAAAGGAGGAGGTTCTCAATTCGATTCAGAACCTTAGAACTTTTGACTGGGTGGACCGATTTTCATGATTTTTATTTCAATCAAAAGATAGTGTGTCGTGTGGTCCCATTTAAATTTGATTGCGATCTAATAAGTAGTTTTTGGGTTATATCTAATAATGCGTATTTACTTGACTGTTTTTTCGTCTACCTACGATATGTTACTTGTCGATGTAATTGAAATCAGTTTTTTTTTAAATCACAATTATTTTACGCTAGTTGCTCGTCTAACGCTTGTAGTGTAGGTATTTGTAATTTTTATTACTTTTGTTTGAGAAATTACTCAAAATGAATTATTTCAGAACTTCGTCTTTTTTGGTTTTTAAAATTTAGTACGATAGAATTTCTAAATAACACACAAGCTTCTTCTGTCGATGACATCGCAATATAGAGTGAGTAAGCTTCACGTGTGTCGGTGTCGGTGAACGTCGAGCCGATTAAGTTCGCTATCTTAAAATCCGCGATCTTTAAGTTCGTACGTGTATCACCCCCTTAAGAAAGTACATAAAACTATGTTATAGGAACCGGAGTAAATTTTTCTAAAGTTTTATAATAAAAGACCTTTATTACTTTGTTTTAATAGACATAATATTTTATACGAACTGTATATAATGTGCTATATTTTCAAAGATTTATACTAAAACCGAAATGTAAGTTTACGTACGACTATTGCACTTGCGTTTTATTATTAGTTTATTTTTTTTAAATATAAAGTTTAAAAACGACATCAAGGCTACTAAAGTTACGCAAACTTACACTCTGAGTTCTAAACGTTTTTTTTGTAGTGATACGTGTAGGCGAAATTGATTTTAATTTTAAATGCATATCGCATTTTTATATCTTATAAGTCATAACATACACACACGGTCGTCTGTTCTCATGTTAACCAACTTATTTATTTATTTCATAGCTGCTTAAGGAATGAGTTAAAATAAATGCAGTACCTATTACAATGTGAAATAAAAGCTTTCAAATATCAATTTCGTTTGTAAAGCAAATACAAAATAATTATAATAACAATCTCATAAAACAATTTCTATTCTAATGTCATATTTGAAATTTTTCGATGTTAAAATAATTTATTCAGTGGTACCATATAAAATTTTTTTTTATAAATATATGACAAAAAAATATTGTTAAATAATATGATCGAAAAAAGAAAGTCAAATTCGCCAACACGTATAAAAATTTAAAAAAAATTTAGCCTCACTCGTTCTCCGGGAATTTTGTAATCGCATCATGAATGGCATTGGCTACGTAAGCCACGTTGCCGGGGTTAAGACCGCAAATGTTTATCCTTCCCGAACGGAGTAGGTAGATGTGATGAGCTTGTATGAGGTGCTCGCATTGACGCGGTGTCAGACCCGTGTATGAGAACAGACCGATTTGCTTCACGATGTGGTCCCAAGTGCCCGGTGTGCCCAGCCTGAAAAGTACAATGATGTTAGGTACGAGAAGTAACCTTGACCATAATATGGTTATGATGTCACTTGTAATATCGCTTGATTAACTTTATAAGATATACATTTTTATGACACAAAAAAATAATGTGTCACTAAATTAAAAACAGTTTTGAGAAATATTAGTAATTACGTAGCGTTGTACGTTAGGGACCGAAATTTGTCAAAGGTATACCATGCCATAACACAAATATACGTATAGCATATTTTTTGATACTTCAAAATCTTTGTTTTATATTGTACTCCCCATCATATCTCGGAGAGCATGAAAGTCCGCCACAGGTAAGAAAAGATATCGCATCTTATCATAAATATCTGAATAGCGATCATACGTTTTTGTAGAAATTATCTAAACTGATATTTAATATTGAGGCAGTTTATGCTTCAATCGTTCTTCCAAACAGAGGAAGAGACCTTTAGCAAGACCAGTTTTGAAGCAATTAAAGGCCAACAATGCCCAGATTTCTTCAGTTAATTGTTTGTTTTAGTGAATTTAAGTAAAAAATTAAATAAAAATTGGTTAGATAAAATTAATTTAATATAATTTATTTATCTTACTTGATAAGTTCAGCTCTTAGCGCTTCTCTCATCTGGATAACTCTGGATGACATTAGCTTGATGTGATCTCTCCTGTAAAAATAAAATAAAAAAATCGTGTAAAAAAAAAAACGAAATCCAAATATCAAAAGCATTTCAACACTATTCGATATATGATATTTACATTTTTGAACATGAACACGCAAACGCACACGCACACGCACATGCATACGCACAAGCACACGCACACGCACCTGCACACGCACATGCACCTGCACACGCACACGCACCTGCACACGCACAAGCACACGCAAACGCACACGCACACTCACCACTCGTCGAAGAGCTTGGAGTCCTGCAGCACGCCGGCGACGACGCGCGCGCCGTGCGCCGGCGGGTTCGAGTACGAGCCGCGCACGATCCACGTCAGCTGGGAGCGGAGCGCGGGCTCGAGCCTCGCGTCCGACGTCACCAGCGTCAGGTTGCCCACGCGCTCGTCTGTGGGGGGGGGGGTGTATGTTTCATCTATTTGTCTATTTACCGGTTGTATAACACCCGGTTTTGACAGGTCAAAACGAGGGATGCAACAAGGGTTGTAATAAAAAAAATTGTGCACCAACGGTATAATTTAAGGGTATACAAATTTTACATTCCACCAAATTTAATAAGACTTGTTACATATGGCATAATGTAAGCGCAATGTAAAAGACAGACATCGCCATCTATTAATAAATCTTAGAACTAGCATTAACTTTAAGCTATAATAATGTAAGCGCGACTAAAAATACCAATAACGTCATCTATTAAAACCTAACTTAAGTTGGAGTTTGTACACTGGTAAACAATAAATAGACAATCATTAGGAAAACGACAATGTCCCATCAAGTGTTTACGCATTTTGACTATGGAATCAGTAAATAGTATGATTGATATCAAAAGCAAAATTTATTTGATTCAAACAGATCTCAAAAGTACTAATGACTCGTCTCTTTACACATCGAAACTTTGTCTACTCATCACATGACAGCCCATAACTTCTCATTGTTGGCAAAGGCCTCTATCTCAGTGGAAGGGTTGGAACTTGCTACGGTTGTTACCATAGAGAGCAGATAGCGAGTTACTGGCTGACTGAACTGAATCAATATTAAAACAAGGAATTTATTTTTTTTATTTATTGAACACTGTTGAACACCGCATGAGAGAATAATGTTAATAAACCATAATAGCTATAAATATATATAATGGTGACGAACATCCGTCCATTCACAATTCTTATCGCACAACTTACTGTATAATCCAAAGTTCTTGGCATATGACTGTGCACAGACGAGTTCAAAGCCTCGTTTAACGAAGTAGCGCACGGCCCACGCATCGCGATCTAAGTCTCCTGAAGCAAAACCTTGGTACGCGCTGTCGAAGAATGGGAACAATTTACGCTCCTGCAACAATATTTTTCACTTTAAATAAAGTAAAATAAGCATAATACACATTGGAGAAGTTTTCTCGCCCTGTTGAGAAAAAATACGAAGATTAATCTAACACGACTTTGGACATAAATATGAAAAAATACTGATCTAAATTTGTTTTCCTAAAAAAATGTTTTATCTAGGTACTGAACTTAACAATTCTTAGAGTCAAGTTGCAAACCAAAACCTAATAAGCGAATAAGTGAATTTTTAGCAGTACCGTCTGCAACGCCAGAAGTACCGAAAGTATGTTGCCGACCCGCCGCAGGAACTCAATACAAACGTGAAAGCAATGTTAATTTAACTGTGTAACAACTGTAAAGGTTGGGATACTATCCTAGACCGGCCTTTCCAGAGTTTGTATACGAGGAAACGAGATAACGAGATAGAATCCATTTTATATTATTTTATATTCTCTGTGAAAAAAAAAGTCTTGTAGGCTAGTTTTCAGAAGTTTTACTTCTGCCGCGTGTGAATTGCTCACAAACACTTTTTTGGTGTGTTTTAACAATTGTTATTAATATAGAATTAATTAACCTAAATTACAATCATACATACAAGCCACCCCCTTTCTTCCCGTGGGTGTCGTAAGAGGCGACTAAGGGATAACAAAGTTCCACTACCACCTTGGAACTTAAGAAGCCGACTGATGGCGGGATAACCATCTAACCGCTGGCTTTGAAACAACAGGCCGAAGACGGGCAGCAGCGTCTTAGGTGCGAAAAAGCCAGCCCTGCGGTCACCAACCCGCCTGCCCAGCGTGGTGACTATGGGCAACACACATGAGTTCACGCATTTTTGGCGCGAACTTGTGGAGGCCTATGTCCAGCAGTGGACTGCAATAGGCTGGAATGATGATGATGATGATGACAATCATACATTGTACCAATACAATCATGCAGAAGTTCACAACCTAAGGAATTTCTGAGAACCTAATTTCTAAGGTTATTATAAAAATTAATAAGACAAAAACATATTGTTTGTTTTCAAACGTTTACAAAGCTTTAAAATAGTTTCAGAATTGCATAACACATTCAAGACCGTGCGTTTTGTAATTGGCAAGAATCCTAGTGTTTATTTTTGTGAATCTTATTTTGGAATCGCAAAATAAATAATATTACATAAATATTTGATGGCGTTTCAATGACGCGTATCAATTACGAACGACTGCATGAAATTTAATTTTTTGAAGTAAAACTTCTTTACGGACTCTTGATTTAGGGAGTAAGCTGGTGAATGCGTGACGAGAGAGTTACGAAATGTATCATCGGGCGAGGCTAACGGAAGTTGAGAGGGAGATATAAGTTAGTGAAGATAGAAAGAGAGATAGTATGTTACTGTAGGGGCAATTAAAGAAGTTTTACTTCAGTCATGTGGTTTAAACCACACTCGATTTGCTTTTATTCACATTTTTGCTTATTATTTTTGAAATCGATATATCTAAAGTATAGCATATCAACAACAAAAAAAAACTTGAAATTGACCCACTACAAAATTTTGACAAAAAACTATAGCTCAAAATTGTAAACACGTTGAATAATCGAAGACGATTTCTACCGACAATTCTTTCTTGTAGAGAATATGAAATGAATATGGGTATAATTGTGTTTGATCGCAAACGAAAAAAACCGACTTAAATTACATCGACAAGTAAAACCACGTAAGTAGACGAAAAAATTAACAAACGCACTAGTCATCACTACGATTTTCGAGGGTTCCCCTCGATTTCTCTGGGATTCCATCATCAGTTCCTGGTTTCCTTATCATGGTATCTTGGGATATCTCCTTTCCGACAAAAAAACAATTATCAAAATCGGTTTAAAAACGAACGAAGTTATCCTCGAACATACATAAAAAAATATATTGTATATACGGTCAAAAGTTTAGTATGATTTATTTGTATAAATATACATTCCGAGCGGGAATCGAACCTTCAAACCGCCGATCGCTAGGCGCATACATTGAACACAAAAACTGGTTGCCACTTTAAGCCAAATTCGTCCAGACATTCTCAAATTTAGGAGTTTAGGAGCAGAATTAGAAAATCGAAAAAATCTGTCGGTTCAACTAGGAAATAAAAAAAATATTCGTAAACTGACCTCCATAACATCAGCTATCTTCTCCCACTGCTCGTGGGTAGGGTCGATGCCGGTAGGGTTGTGGGCACACGCGTGTAATATTATCACGGAGTTCTCTGGGGCGTTTTTCAGGTCCTCGATCATTCCAGAAAAGTCCAACTCTCTGGTCTTAGAGTTCCAGTAGCGGTATTGCCGCGGTTGTGTGAAACCGGAGTTCACGAATACTAGGTGATGGTTTTCTACACAAATATAAAGTATGCTTCAGAAGGTTATTTTCGAATTTAGTCCAGTCCACTTTCACAAATATTCAACTACGAGATTTCAAAGTAAACTCGATTGTAGTAGGTTATAAGTTTTAAATAGAGACTAGATATTTAAGTTTGGTAATTATTATTATATTTATATTAGAAAAAAATAATAATAATAAAAACAACCAATTGAATGTATACATTAATTTTTTTTTTGTTAGTTGTTGTTTTGGCAAATTTATCGAATAGAAAATTATCAAAGTTAATAAACTCATTAAGGCGTATCGGTAAATACACAACTTATTTTTATTACTTTAAAAAAATATTTTCATTATCAAATTGCAAAAATAAATAAATAACGAATGTATGTACTTATATTTATAGTTTTTCTATAATTTTTATTGCACTTATCGGCTGCAAATGTTGGAAACAATCATTTCTCTTAACCAATAAAATATCATTAACTATTATTCCCTCAGTACAACTCCATATTACTTACCCCAAGTTGGATTCGAGTAGTAGAAAGTCGTGTATTTCAAGTGCTTGTTGAGCAGCTCTGCCCCAACTCTAAGACCACCGGTGCCTGATAATGTCTGTATGCCAAAAGCCTGAAGACAACCAAACAGTCATATAACTTTTATGGAGAGAACTTCAGTTAAAAAAAGTGTGTATCCGACACGCGATTTGAGTTCATTCATTTCGGATGTTCATCATCAGTTTGTAGTTTACAAATGATTACCGTTATTTTTGAAATAAAACTACTTTACGTACGAGACTACTTTACGCTTTTGACTTGGGGAGTAAGCTGGTGAATGCGTGACGAGAGCGTTACGAAAAATGTGATCGGGCGAGGCAAAGGGTGCAAGAGAGAGAGGTGCGAGCAAGCAATTTTCTTTCTCTCTTATTCTCATAGCCAGTTACGTTTTGTATATCTTAGAGACAGTGCAGGCCTATTAGCCTACTGCTAAAGAAGTTTCTCGCAAGAAACAAGGAGAAATTATTTTTTGCTCCTCAGTGGAACAACCTAACCAAATTCTCTAACAGAAAAAGTAAAATAAAATGAAGTAATATTGAACTTGCCCGGCCTTCAGCGATCGCTGGACTATCTTCTCCAAGGAGCATCGAGACTGATGCCTTACTAAACTGATCCAAACCTGTACAAAAAAAAACATTCTTCACTATCTGTAACTTGGATTTTAAAGCTTTACTTTTACAAATACCATAATCATTTTTAACCGACTTCCAAAAAAGGAGGAGGTTCTCAATTCGACTGTATTTTTTTTTTTTTTTTTTTTTTTAATGTATGTTACATCAGAACTTTTGCCCGTGTGGACCGATTTCGACAAATTTTGTTTTAATCGAAAGGTGGTGTGTGCCAATTGGTCCCATTTAAATTTATTTGAGATCTAACAACTACTTTTCGAGTTATATCTAATAATGTGTTTTTACTTGACGCTTTTTTCGTCGACCTACGTTGTATTATACCGCATAACTTTCTACTGGATATACCGATTTTGATAATTCTTTTTTTGTTCGAAAGGGGATATCCCTAGTTTGGTACCGTGATAAGGAAACTAGGATCTGATGATGAGATCCCAGAGGAATCGAGGGAAACTTTCGAAAATCCGTAATAACTTTTGACTGGGTGTACCGATTTTGATAATTTTTAATTTAATCGAAAGCTGATGTTTATCATGTGGTCACATATAAATTTTATCGAGATCTGATAACTACTTTTTGAGTAATCTTTAATAACGCGTAGTTGCTTGACTATTTTTTCGTCGATCTACGTTGTATTACTTGTCGATGTAATTGAAGTCGGTTTTTTTTTCGTTTGCGAGCAAACACAATTATTAAAGTTTTAATTTGTAAAATGACGATTCGAAAGTACTCATGGGGCCTATTTGAATATAGTTAGATAGTAGCGTAAATAACGTTTTTGATTTTGTTTTTTTTTTTGAATGCGCCATTACCCAGACAATTTTTCAAGTGTTTTATTACAAAAAATAAACAAACAAATTGACATTACGAGTACCTATAGTTATTTTATACATATAACAGTATTAGCATATAATTTTTTAAAACTAGTTGTTACATTATTAAGCTGACGATACTTGAGAGTTCCAATTTAATAATAATTAGTCACGTTAATGATATTTCAATTAAAAATGCAAGCAGTAAAAACTGCAACTTCTTAATTAGGAATGTTCATTGTCAAGAATCCACCTACATAAAATAATTCATATTTTGACGGGAAATTCGTAAAATGCATTAATGCTGTGCTTTCGCATAATAGATATACATATGTACTTGCGGAATATTATATACGAAAATAAGCATGACTAGGTAGCTCATAACCAGGTCAGAGTTGATTGTTAAAGATACTAACAATATGTCTAATCTTCTTCATAAATATAAATGAATTTGATTGCACCAAATTGGAATATGGCGGAACGAAATTTGCCGGGGCAGGTAGTTTTAGATATGTAATTTATTGCATTCATGAAGTATATTTACAGTATTATACGTATATTTTAACATAATATACATTTTTACTTTTAGCATACAAACACGGTTTTCTGTTTTTAAGATAGGAAAATTAGTACCTGTGATTTAGGTAAGAGCCGATTTTAAATAGATAAATATATATTTTCTGTAATAAATAAAAGAACATGCGTGTATTACACCCAGACTTGGGATGAGAATCGATAAACATAATGCTCGGAGAAGAAAGCAGTCACTGTAAACTGTGCAAACGGGCTTCAAGTTGGGTATCTCTTTTTTAATTATGTTAATACCTGTAGTATTAGGCCCCGCTCTTGCCTTATACAATTACTAATTACTACAAGATATGAATTACCAAATGCTGTGTGATTACGGCATTAAAGAATACAGCCACCCCCTCTCTTCCCGTGGGTGTCGTAAGAGGCGACTAAGGGATAACACAGTTCTACTACCATCTTGGAACTTAAAAAGTCGACCGATGGCGGGATAACCATCCGACTACTGACTTTGAAATACACAGGCCGAAGACGGGCAGCAGCGTCTTCGGTGCAATAAAGCCAGCCCTGTGGTCACCAACCCGCCTGCCCAACGTGGTGACTATGGGCAAAACACATGAGTTCACGCCATTTTTGGCTCGAACTTGTGGAGGCCCATATCCAGTAGTGGACTGCGATAGGCTGATGTGATGATGAATTACCAAATGTTTTATACTTATGTGATAATTTGTTCAATAATTATATTTTGTGCGTGCTCGTAAAATAACAATAGTGTAAACATACAATAGTGTAAACATACAATGTTGTTTATCGGAGCTTGACAGTAACTCGTCACACACATTATTATTATAGCTTGTTATAAATTTACTCGACCGATCGTGACGTATCAAATCATATTATTACGTTATTTTTAGATAATAGTTGCATCAGATTCTTAACCGCAAATAAATTAGATTATAATATGAAAATAAAGTTTCGTCATATAAATGTGATGCTGTGTTATTTATTTTATGTTTAATATGATGGTTACTTATTTTATTATCTTCTTTCGCCTTTTTTATATAAGACTAGCGACCCGCTCCGGCTTCGCACGGTTGCAAAAACTATCAGTGTTCCTCTATTATGTTATGCATGTATTATACATATTAACCTTCCTCTGGAATCACCCTATTTAGTAAAAAATACCGCATCAATATCTAAGCATACAAACAGTGGGAAGCGACTTTGTTTTATACTATGTAATGATTTAGTGTAGTTTCAAATGGGTACATTGATGAGATTTCCACAGTTGTTATGCCGGAGATTTAACTTAAAAGTTGGTGTGTGTTTTATCTCAATACATCGCTTAGAACCTCAAATATTGACATTCAATATGCCATTAGTCTAAGTCTGATAAAGCCAAGATGGGCTGAAAGGCCACAGAATAGGGTTCTCTCAAAATGTAGTCAATAGGCCAAATATGTGTTGGTCGGGTTAGTATTTATTTGTATTGTGCGGATGTCTTCTTAGGCCCCTGATACAGGATTTACGTCGTAATCCATGATATTGCGAGCGATCATCATTACAGCCTATACAGTCCACTGCTGGACATAGGCCTCCACAAGTTGACGCCAAAAATAACGTGAACTCATGTGTTTTGCCCATAGTCACCACGCTGGGCAGGCGGGTTGGTGACCGATACCATCGTTTATTTATTGCGCCTGGTTTTTTTTAATATTTTTGTCTCTATCGACGTATTGTACCTATAATCATACAAACCGATAAAATGTTTATTATCACTAATATTGGGAATCGACTCGATGAAGCAACGGCTTACGTAAGTACATTTATGATAAGAATTGTAGACCTACCTACACATAAATATCTATTCTACTATAATTGTTAGTATACACTAATATTGTACATGCGAAATGATATACGTTTAGTTTATTTTCACAATTTATAGCTCTATTGTAGCATTTTCAAGAAAGATACTTTGATCTTAAGACCAAAGGATATGCTCTATTAGCCAATAGGTGCTAAATCACTGTAAGTGGAAGCCATTGCTGAAATTAGTTGCAAGCGACTAGCAAGTATGAGTATAGGTATCGCCACGGATATTGAGCGCTCGGCGACAAGTGGATGGCTTTGCAAATCGTGCTGGGGTCGCAAACAGATGATAGTTTTGTTAACATAAAATAATAAAAATTAAAAGTATTTAATACTTATTAAATATATATATCTATCTATATAAAATAATGTTGAAGTGAAGTTGAAGACACAATATCCGTGACGATAACTATGTAAATTTACATATAATGTGATGGAGATTGTTAATTATCACCAAACGTTTTTGGTGACGTGATATTGAAGATTTAAAATTACGATTACAATATTTAATCCTAGTTTATTCCGTTTTGTAGATTATACGCCAGAATATGCTCGAAACTGTTTCGATCAAATATGATAAGAAATTTTCATAATATATTATATTACGGACTAGGGTAAGGTATACACTCAGAGCATTCGCTCATTATTCGTGGACTTAATTCAGGAAAGTATATGACAGCGTGGATCGAATTTCCATGTATGCCATCTTAAGGTATTTTGACATTTCAAAAAAGCCTAGGAGGACCTAGTGATGGCGGCTACTTGAGTGAGCAGGATGTGTGTAAGTGTAGGCGGCGAGCTAAGCGACAAATTTCCTCTTATTACCGGTCTAAAACAGGGTGACGCCTGTCACCCATGCTCTTCAATTTGGTTTAGAGCATGTAATTGGGAATTGATGACACTCGATCTAGGGCTTGACATGAATGGTGATAAGACGATTTGGGCTTGTTGGGGGAACGCATTAATGATGTTGCTGTAGCTGCTATGATACCCGGAGAGCAGACTCAAAAGTTTGGTCTCATGATCAACCATGACAAGACCGAGTACTTCCACATGAAGCGATATAGGAATATTCGCGAAGCAAGACAAGACCTCCTTGTTGGAAATACCAGGTACAAGGGAGTGACCAAATTTAAATATCTTGGCTGCACTGTGACCGAATACACATGGCGAAGAAATACAGATCCGTATAAAAAACATAGTTGACACCAAGACCATGTGCAATGCAGCCCTGCACAAGGTCTTAGTGTCCAAGCTTCTAAGTAGGAAGACATAATACACAATCTACAAAACCATTATTCGTCCAATCCTGATGTACGGTTGTGAGGTTTGAACATTAAGCTCAGAGAGGAGAATAGGCTTCTGGTCACGGAAAAGATAATTTACCGTAAGATCCTAGGACCAACTAAAAGGCAAGACGGCAGCTGTCGAATAAAGACTAATACTGAAATTGTAGACCTGGTGTCTGAGCCAAACATCATAGGAGTTATCAAATCAAATAAATCCAATCAAATCAATACTATCGGCTGCGGTGGCTCGGACATGTCAAACGCATGGAGGAGGATCGAGCAGTTAGAGAGTCTATCTGGGTCGACCAACTGAACGTAAAACGTTTTTTTGAAACTCTCAAAAATCCGCATAACTTTTTACTGGGTGTCCCCATTTAAATTTCATCGAGATCTGATTACAACTTTTGGAGTAATCTTTGATAATAAGTATTTACTTGACTATTTTTTCATCTACCTACGTTGTATTACTTGTCGATATAATTGAAGTCGGTTTTTCTTTGTTTGCCTGCAAACACAATTATTATGAAATACTTAAACATATGGTGTATATTTAGTAAGCATATTTCATATCCTCATCCAGCTTAATTTTTTTTTCTATTTAAACGTCTGTGGAACGCACACATTCACGCACGCAGACACAAAACATCTTAAGCAATAACGCAAAATACTTGCTCAATGTGTATGCGGGTGAAGATTTTTTTTTAATTTAAATACAGCAACTTTGATGACAAGTACTTTGAATGACTTTGATTTATCAAACAATAGAATTAATTAGTAAAATAATACTATTAAAGATTGCAAGCTAAGAAACATAATATTTCACTACAAAACAATACTACCTAACGGAAATTTGACGTGAAACACGCCACAAATTATATAACATCAACTACATTGATACTAATAACAGTATAATTACGCAGTGTGCCTGTTTTGCTAATTAAAAAGGTTGCATAGAGCTACAATTTTTAAATAAACCATACAAAAAAAAAAAACTTTAATGTTTTTTTTAAATCTAAAAATAGAAAAAAAAACAATGTATGTAAGATCCCTACCACAGCTGATGTAAATAAAAGAACTGATGACCTTAAAACGCTTGAATAAAACCTCAATTTTTTTTTGTTTATCAAGTTTTTTGTTCTCTAGTTAGTTATTTATAGAAAATTCTGCAGTAAGACAATTGTAGTTTCTAATTGGAGTTCATGGTATGTACATAATTATGTACCTGCGTCACATACTATGTATTTGAAGTAATGCGTATGAACCAAGGACAACTGCATACTGTTTAACTGTTTCATCTATAAAGCTAAACTGTTTTACTGAATGACTATCTGTTTACTAAAAGTAAAACTGATAATTCTGTGTGTGCAACAAAATATTTAAATCTATTTTTTTTTTAAATCCATCACCTATTAAACAGTAAGGTAACTCAGTTTTTTTTAACAAATTACAAAACAGAAAGGACAGTAAGGTAACTCAGTTTTTTTAACAAATCAATCTTTCTTATTACAACATAAAAAAATCTTATTGTATTAAAATAACCTTTTTTTTACGTGGGGAAAATCCATCATGGATACCCAGCGCGGGGCCAGAGGGTTATGCCAGACTCCTACTGAATAAAAAACCACCACGTGTGAGCAGTCGTCCGCCTGGGTGGGGCAAGATGGGGTCGTGATAGCATTCGCCACCTCACCCCGGGTATTAAAATAACCTATCCGAACCTAAAGTTTTAGAAAATGATTTTGGAAATTCTGTTGTAAGATGGTTAATTCAGTGTGCAAATCAGTATTTTTGTTATACGGTGAAAAATTTTGTCTTAAAATCTGTATATTTGTGGTTTCAGCTACATTTTTGTTGTAAATTAGATAAAAAATGCCATCTAATTTTGATTTCTCTGAGGTTCTGTAAATTCAAAAAATTATCTAAAACTACTGTATCGATTTTATGTATAGTTCGTATAGATCACTGCTGTTCCCCTGTTTTTCTACATAAACTTAGAATAAAAGATTCCTCTCTCTGTGAATGTGGATTAGATAATGGAACTCTCGATCATATCTTCCTCTCTTGTCCAATTAATAATTCTTTTTGCCTCCTTGATAATTTATCCCAACTTAATATCCCACTTCCTATTAATTTCACTTTGCTTTTACACTTCTTTAAAGATCCAAAGGTGTTCCTTACCCTTGCAAATATTTTATAAATCTTACCTAATACAGGCAGGTATTCGTGAAGCAGACTTTCATCAGCAGCCATTTGCTTCTCAGTCTTTCGTACAACAGGTAGTACCCATGGTTTGCCGTTCTCATCTCGGTATGCTGATCATTGAAAAGAAACAATGATTAGTGAATTAAATATATTCACCAACCTGCAGTGGAGCAGCGTGGTGAATTAAGCTGTAATCCTTTTCCGACATGAAGAAAGAGGCTTTTGATCAGCAGTGGCATGTTACAGGCTGAATTGATGTAATTGATTGAATCAGCTTGTAAATATCGCACTGCTGCGCATAGGCCTCTTTTTTCATGTAAGAGGAAGTAAAATGAAATGTCTAATTAGGAAAGTACTTTTTCCAGTTCTGATCTCTATGAATTACAAAGAAAAAAACCTATTATTTAGTTTGGATACTAATTCTTTAAATGTTCTTAGCAAAATTTAAGAAATGAATAATTCTTGGACACTAAATTTTAATTTTTTCCCTTATCACAACTATGAATAAATCTCGATTTTACCGGCAATTTTTTTACCGGCTCGTTTTGTTTACATTATTACATAATAATTATTATTAATAATATGATCATTATAAAAACAGCGCAGGATAAAAACTAATATAATAACTTACCTCCTACCGAGAGATTAACTTTATTTTTAAAAGTATCATCAGCAAAAAGTTTGGTTAATTGAAACACTTCAATTGGCGGTCCTAGTTCTACGACTTGGAAACGAGAACCCATTTTTATTTTTTATTTGACACACGTTCACGACCTTCGATACAGACTACTCGCGCACTAATGCCAAAATAATTGAAAAAGATAGGAATAAATTAAAAAGAATGTTTGCAAATTAAATTCCGCAACTTCAGTCGATGACCTTTAGGTATCGACAATGTCACAATTGTCACACAGGCATGCGACCTGAAATCGATTAATCGATTCCTCGGACCAAATAAATCGATTTTTAAATCTTTATGTTGTACAGAATCGATTCAGTGTAATTTAGGGTAAACTCAGAACAAAAAAACTGTTATCATAATATTCATTAAATAACCGTGATGTATTGTGGGATCATTTGTTCTTTGAGAGCGCCTTTTTTCAATTGCCGGCAACATCGCAAGTAATAAGGGAACCAACCGCTTGGATCCTAATAGACTTGACAGACTGTTGTATTAAAAAGCTTAGATTTTAAGCATTGGGAACTATAAACTATAATATTTTATCTCCGGATGGGGCAAGAAGCACTAATGCGGAGATGGGGGGAGGACCTGGCGGAGCAGCCGTATGGCACACGCGTAACGGCTGCCTTGCGCCCGGTCCTTGAGCGGTGGATGTGCCGTAAGCGCAAACCCCTCGCCTTCCGTCTGATGCAGGTTCTCACCGGGCACGGCTGCTTTGGTGAATACTTGTGTCGGACGGCCCAAAGGGAGCCGACGACTGAATGTCACGATTGTGGCGCGGCGGTGGACTCTGCCCAGCACACCCTCGAGGTGTGCCCGAGATGGGCGGCGCTACGTCGCGATCTGACGACAGTCCTCGGAGGGGACTTGTCACTGCTGAGCGTTATCACCGCGATGCTCGGCGACGACGAGTCCTGGAAGGCGATGGTCTCCTTCTGCGGGACAGTAATGTCCCAGAAGGAGAACGACGAGCGGATGAGAGAGGGGGCCGCCGACGAGGCCTCCGTCCGCAGGCGACGAACGGGGGTGCGTAGGAGGCGCTACTTAATGCGTTTCCAGTAACGCCCCTGTGCCCATGTCGGGCCGGGATGGGAACCCGGTCCTGCTAGACATGGCGTCGTCGGGATTGTTTAGAGGTGAGCCGGACAGCCCCATGGAGGAGAAGTCTGGTCTTTTCGCCGAGGCCAGCCTGTCGCTGGAGGGATCCTGTTGCCTGCAGATCCGGGACCCTCCTATTAAAGCGGCTGAAGGCTCCCGCAGGGGTTTTGGTCGGTAGTGCACCCCCAAGTGCTAAGCCGACATACGCTCTAGGAATGCCTACCCGGGCATCCTGGATATCACCCGTAAATGGGTTACCCTGCGATATCAAAAAAAAAACATAATATTTTATCTATAGTCTGGTTAATGAAAATAGATACTGAAAAAACGGGATATATTTAAACGACACCCTGGCAACTTCAGAGACGCGCTATTTTTTTAAGTATTACCATACTCTGATTCTGATTCTTCCCAATCTCTGTTAAAATCGCCCAAATTTTTTGTTTTAATATTATTTAGATTTTAGTAGGTTTCCGTTAGATATTCACACGCTTTAATTTTAAAAAATGCGTATTGCGTATGAGTAAACATTAACAATATTGCGCTCCGTTTGACATTTTGATATGAGTAGAATTGACGTTATGCAAAACAAACTAAGCTCAACAGCAATTGCAATTGTGTCCATTTTCATTCGATCGAACCTAAATTACGTTAAAGATAAAAATTCCTTCGGGAATCCTCCTGCCATAATGCGGACATTATTGAGGTTGCCAAAAATTAACTATGTATTTTAGTTTGGTAGTATTGGTATCGTATGGTCGTATGTATTAGTCGGTAAACTTTTTATAGTAATAAAAATATGTATGTAGTAACAATCTACAAAGCAGCCAGAAGTAGCTAGATTTATTTTGTTGGCTAAAATGGATTGTTTTTTTGGCTAAAACCGTTGAAAATCCGCTAGATCTAGCCACAAAATGGCTAAAACGGCAACACTGGGTAGGGGGCGGGCGTGTTTATCACACGCATCACGCGTCGCATGCTTGCCGGTGTGCTATTGTTTGGACAGTTCGACCGTCGACGTCGACTCGAAATACTATCGTGCAAAAAAGTTTTAAATAACAAAATAGTTTTACATAGAGAAGTGCGTTATAATTCGCGTCATGTTAAGAGAACGCTGGCTGTCAAAATGCGCAAGGCGATTTACAGTGCTGCCAACTCTTGAAAAAACTTTTTTCGTACTGTCCATTTTTTGGAACAGTCTTATTTGGTAAACAAACCACTGTCAATCGTAATTCACGTTTTTTCCGAATTTATCACTCACTTTCACAAAACATTAACATACGGACACTTGTAAAACTCCATTTACTATTTATTTTCATTTTGAACATATAGTGCGTTTCACAAAAGAGTTCCTTTCTGTTTTAAATGTTGGTAGCACTGGTTGTCGTATTGTTTCAATGCTATCAGTGTTCAGAGCTCTCGAGGTTTTTAATTTTTTTTTAGTGTTATTTACTTATCAATCATGCCTAAGATATTAAGAAGTGGTGAAAGAGAATTGGTTCTCAAAGTTAAAAGGTTTTGTGAACGTGAAAAAACTAATAAAGCTCCTCTTATTCCATTCGAAAATGTTCGCCGTCGGGTAGCAGCCATGAGAGGTTAGTAAAATGGTGTTACCATAAGCAGATGTTAGTCCCGATAATATATTTTATAACAGACATAATAGTTATAAGTAAAAATAATTATTTAATAAGTAATACTTAGTTTACTAATAAGTATTACTAGCAATACCCGTGCGAATAACTCGCAGTAAATAAGTATAATAATTGTCAATTATGTTGACGTTGTTTCAAAATTAAAGCCATCACATATCTATAAGTTTAATAATTAATTAATTTACAAAAGCAAAAGCAATAATAATTTTTTAGTTGTGGAAGCCGGTAGAGCAAGCAATTATCTACAATATGATATATAATTTATCTGGAGTAATTGTGAGGTTTTTTTCTAAAAAGGGAGGCAAACATTTTAACCTTAGCATCTTGTTAATATATGTTATGATTTTAATAATTTCCTTACATTGGATGATTGCATTAGGTCTGAACGTTATTTAATTTTATTTTTAGGTATATCAGAAAAGACGGTGACAAAATATGTCAAGAAGGTGCAGTTGCCGCGAGTACATCCACGAAAATTTCAACTCCGGGAAAATCACGCCCACACGAAAAGAGAGTTAAATTGGACGACTTTGACCTATGCGTTATACGACATAAAGTTCATGAATTTTATGCTGTTCGAAAAGAAGTTCCGACCTTGACAAAACTATTGCATGATTTGAAGGTCGATATAATTTCAACGGAAGCCGCACAAGTCTGTGGAGGATCATGCGATCAATTGGTTTTCGCTTTCAAAAATGCAAAAGCAGGAGAAAAATTTTAATGGAGAGGCCAGACATAATAGCTTGGCGAGCTAAATATCACAATCTAACACAGATGCGGGTGAATCGTAGTGCTGCTGATCCTCGACCTGTCATTTACCTGGATGAAACTTACATCCATGCTTCGTACGGTGTCACCAAATGCTGGCAAAATGAAGGTGAAGAAGGAGTTCTATCTTCCGATACAAAGGGAGCTCGCTGGATAATAGTGCATGCTGGAGGAGAAAACGGTTTCGTGCCCAACGCAAGGTTGATTTTCAAGTCACAGACAAAGTCAGGTGATTATCACGATGATATGAACCAAACCAATTTTATGAAGTGGTTGAAAGAGAAACTTGTACCTAATCTCCCTCCGCAAAGTTTAGTAGTAATGGATAACGCGCCGTATCATAGCGTCAAAACTAACAAGTCGCCAACAATGGCAAATAGTAAAGCGGAACTGAAACAGTGGATTACCAGTAGGGGACTTGCGTATTTGCCAAACATGCTTAAAGTATAACTTTATGAAATCATTAAAGAGCACAAAGAAGAACCTATTTATGAAGTGGATTCATACTTAACATTGCATGGTCACAAATCGTTAAGGTTACCGCCTTACCACTGCGATCTTAACCCAATCGAAATGATTTGGAGTGTCATGAAGAAACGGGTGGCCGAAAAAAATGTGGGGCGAGAATCAAAAAATTTTGTTCACCTGACGGAAGAAGCTTTTGATAGTATCACACCTGACATATGGAAGAAAGAATGTGATCACATCAGACGTATCGAAGAAAAATATTATGCCAATGATTTGGAATTGGATAAAGAAATGGATAATTTCATTATTGAAGTAAAAGACATGAAACTTCTTCAGACAGTGATTGCGATAGCATAATTTCAGGTGTTAATCCTATAGAAATGGACCATTCTTATAATAAATAAATAAATTCCATGTTTTCTTACTAACATATAATACTGGCTAAATTACATTCAATAAAAATCATTGTTGTTTTATTAATGTTTTATTTTGTAAATAACTAATAACATTTTAGCGTAAATAAATATTACAAACCAATTGATATTTAATCAAGTTTTAAAAATAAAATTCCTAATCTAAAAGCAGCCTTGCCTCTTGCCCTTGTAGATAGGTATGTAGATACTTAAAAATTTAGAACTTAAAAATTTATTGCACCCGAACAACATCTTACCAAAATCAGGAAATACGATTATCATAAGTAGTTAGGGAAATTTTATATCAAGATATGGCAACATTGAAGCCAATTAAGCCAATATAACCACGAAGGGAACTCTTTACTGAAACGCACTTTAAAAACCAAAGAGCAACACGGAGGGGAGTAGCCATGTACAGGCGTTCCCCTCTGTCAAGGTATAAGGCCAAATGGCCATATGCATACAATAAAACTAGTTGTAGCCGCACTGATCACTAGACTAAATCTAGTTGCGCGATTGGATCAACGTCCTTCAAAAAATGCCAAATTGTTCTGTTTTTTGCTTCAAAAAAAGATCTGCCACATCAAATTTACTAAAACATGGCGTTACCTTTCATACGTAAGTATTTTTTAATCACATTATTACTTGTATACTACTTTTAAACCTTTTTTAAACTTAAAAATTACAAATATTATCGGTCGTGTTGACTCGATTTGTTTACCAACACAGGCCGCTCGCCCTCATACAATATGCGGATCGGTCGAGCGACTGATCGGAGTCTATTTCCGAGAAGTCACTGTCGCCGAGCGATAGTGTTGTTACCAGTTTGTTTGCAGATAGTTATCGATAAAAACGGCAAAGCAAAGGAGGTGACGGACATTTTTGAGATTTTGATTTATTTAAAATATAATATTGCTAGCTTTTTTTAATAAACATAGTTATATAATAAAATTGCATTAAATTAAATATAATATGCGTATTACGAGTATTAATACATTTTACTAGAATTACTTAATGTGAACTTCGACCATAATGTTTTATATAAAAATTTGGCAGGTTTTCTAAAAACAAGGGATACATTTTTTTTTTTAAGTAGTATTTGCAATCAGTCTGTCCGAACTATAAGCAAATTGGTTGTGATATTCGTCTGTGGCGGAGTGTGCCTCCAATGAGACATCTACTCTCAGTTTTTCTCCAGTTCAGTGTCTGTTTTGTAGTTCCAGTATGTTATGCCTTCTTAGCCTTTTGATACAGTCGTCGATAGTTAATTGACGGGCTAGCTCATTCGGGTGGTTTAATAGCCTTTCTTTATATCTTGAGGTATTGGACCGGATCTCGTGCCTCACAGAATTCATCGATAGGTGTTCCATGATCTCATTGTTGGTGACGTACCAGGGTACATTGGCTATAGATCTGAGTATTTTGTTCTGTTGCCTCTGGATTACATTTACATTAGAGTCGCTTGCGCTTCCCCATAGCTGTATCCCGTACATCCATATTGGTTTAATTATCGCTTTGTAGAGCAAGAGCTTGTTATCTAGCGATAGTTTTGCATTTCTACCTAGCATCCAGTACAGATTCCGGTGTTGTATGGATATTTCGTCTCTCTTGGCCTTAATGTGGTTTTTCCATGTTAGACGACGATCGAGGTGTAGACCCAAATATTTTACGCAATCACTGGTGGGTAGTATCTTGTCGCCAAGTTTTACCGGAGGGCAATTTCCGTATCGGAGAGCAAAAGTTACCTGCACCGATTTAGTAGCGCTTGCTTTTATCCGCCACGTCTGCATCCATTTGTTCACTTTGTCTAGGCCAACTTGTAGCGTATCCGATGCTTGTCTAGGATCGGCACTAGAAGCAAGAATTGCGGTATCGTCTGCGTAGGTGGCAGTTATAACGCCGGGTGTTAAGGGCAGATCAGCCGTATAGAGTGTGTAGAGCACAGGTCCAAGGACTGACCCTTGCGGTACTCTAGCATTTATTGCATAGAAATCTGAAGTTTCCTCAGCCTCTTTGACGTAAAAAATTCTCCCAGACAGATATGATTCCAGTATAAGGAAATAGCTATGGGGTAGAGTCTGTTTTATTTTGCAGAGTAGACCTCTGTGCCACACCTTGTCAAAAGCCTGTTGTATGTCCAGGAAAGCCGACGAGCAATATTCTTTGTTTTCTAGGCTCCTTCGTATTGATGCACAGACTCTGTGGGCCTGTTCCACGGTTCCATGTTGAGGTCTAAAGCCAAACTGGTGATTCGGTATAATATCTCGCTCCATGAGAATTGGAGTTAATCTCCTGAGTAACAACTTTTCAAAGACTTTTGACAGTACCGGTAGCAAGCTAATTGGTCGATATGAAGTTTTATCATATGGTGTTTTGCCTACTTTGTGGATCATTATGATTTGTGAAACCTTCCATAAGCTAGGGATGTACTGGAGTCTAAGCATAGCATTATAAAGCGCTGTGATGAGGACGATGGCCTTTCTTGGCAATTGCACGAGTATTTCTTTGGTGATCAGGTCGAATCCCGGGGCCTTCCTGTTATCAAGGCTTCTGATGATCCTCTGAACTTCCTGTGGAGATGCAGGTTTAATAGGTAGTTCTAGTTGTAGGTTTTGGGCTAGTATCGAGTTCACATCAATTTCCAGGTTTTGACCAGCAGCCTCATTAGGCGAAAAGACCATTGACAGGTGTTCTGCAAACAAGTCTGCTTTTTGTTTATTTGTTCTGGCCCACCCGCCATTACCAGATCTGATAGGGGGCTTGAGTTCCTGAGGTCTATCACCTGCTTTCGCGGATCGCCACAGCGAGTAGTTGGTAGAGCTAGTTGCTGTCATAGTTTCTAGTTTGCTTTGAAGTGTGTCGTCGTCAGCCTCTCTGATCATTTGCCTCAATTCGACGATAGCTCTATTTAAATCCCTCTTGTCCTCACGACGACGACTCAGGTGCCATCTGCGGCGAAGCCTGCGTTTCTCTGCGATTTTATTTCTTATTTCAAGGGGGTAATTTGTGTGCAAACGTTCCTTTTTCAACTCTGTTCCGCCAGCATGCTTCCTGGACAACTTTGGTAAATCTCTCCAGCGCTGCATCGATCTCCATTGTAGTTTTCAGTTTAATGTTTAGTTGTACAGAGTCCTCAACGAATTCCCGGAAGCCACTCCAGTCCGTGTGCGAGTTACTAAGGTGCATGGGTCTTTCAAACTCGATTATAGTAGTACTGAATGTAAGTATTAAAGGAGTGTGATCAGACGAACTGTCAAAACATAGATCGACTTTAAGGTAGCCCCCGGAAATGCCACCGGTAATGAAAAAGTCCAGCAAGTCTGGCAGTTTGTTGTTATCCGTTGGCCAGTATGTCGGTTGAGGAGTGGAAGCGATGCGCAGGCCCATTGTATCGATGCACTGTTTGAGTTGTCTACCAAAGGATCATTAAGGGATACATGGAAAAAAATTGTAATAACAGATTAACCTGGACACCCACAAAAAATAGTGTAATTTGTTCAGATCATATCAATACCATTAACTTTCAAGTGTCGGCGAACAATAGAAGGATTAATCGAGGGCACCAAACCAACACTAACGCCACACTGTTTTTGTCCCGTAAGTTTTTTTTTTGTCTCATGTACAAGGTAATCAAGATATGGTTCACCTTAGTCATAGTAGTGAAACGGAACTTAGATTTGTCAACTTTGAAAATTAACAATGTTAAATCCATCCTTTCAGAGTCATCAACAAATCATTCAATCTAGCAGATGACAGGCTATCATTTTATGATGCCATTAGTGCTACGCTCCCTATTCCTGATTCGTTGACATCACAGTGTACATCATCAACTCCTCAAAATGTGGGTTAATTTTAAATCGTTTATTGTAGACTAGCATTGTTTGGCACAACAACGTTGCACCAAACGTATTGTGACATAATTATAATAGTTAGACATATGCTGTCACAACACTTTTTAACCGACTTCCAAAAAGGGAGGAGGTTCTCAATTCGACTGTAGTTTTTATGTATGTTACTTCAGAACTTTTGACTGGGTGGACCGATTTTGATGATTTTTAATTTAATAGAAAGCTGATGTTTATCATGTGGTTGCGCTTAAATTTCATCGATATCTGATAACAACTTTTTGAGTAACCTTTGATAACGCGTATATATTACATATATTGTATTACTTGTCGATGTAATTGAAGTCAGTTTTTTTTTTCGTTTGCGAGCAAATACTATTATTGTAGATAATGATGTGTTCTACAAAGTCTTACTACGTTATATATTTCTACTATCATTAGTTTTTGCAGCGCACGCAATGTAAGAAATTTTTTAGGATATTTTTTTATCCCTTGGGTTACATTATTTTAATTTTAGTTTTAGTAAAGATCCCTAATATTTTTAAAAATATAGTATAACCTATGTCGCTCAAGGATAGTGTAGCTTCTTAACGATGAAATAATTTTTTGAATCGGTCCAATAGTTTCGGAGCCTATTCAATGCTAACAAACAAACAATCAAATCTTTACTCTTTATAATCGCTTATTTTACATGAAGATGTTTGATTTGTAGTATATAATAAATTAAGTCTATTTTTATAATAAAATCTTACCTTTGTATCACTTTAAAAACCTTATGTCCCTAACCGAGTTCTTGAATTTATCGATAATGGATATCGATAGTTGTTACAACCACGGCTGTAGGCAACTTGTCAGTGTAGTTGCGGCGTGTCATTATACTGTAATGACACAGAATGTATCTATGTGTGTGTGAAAAATGTAAGTGTGATTTTAATTTAGTATGTGTCAGTTTCGTAGTGACAGACGATTATTTTTGTGTGGGAATTAGATAAAGTGTGCATGTGTGTAATTTTCCCCCGCAAAAAATGACAGAAAGTTTTGTATCGGTAACAAACGCAATGGCTACTCCCCTCCGTGTTGCTCTATGTTAAAAACAATTAAAATACGAATATCGAGAGTACAGATAATTAATATTTTTGAATACGATATTTTAATCACTAAAAAAATTGTTATGGCTATTGTTTAAAAAATAATAATTTTGTAAAGTGATAATTACTATACTTATTTAGTCCGAATTATTCGCACTGGTATTTCTAGTATTTTTTAATGTACCTACCAATAACCATTATACGAAGCCGCGAGTGAAAGCCTAATTAAAAAATAAAACGGCAGTAGATAGATAGATAGATACTCTTTATTGTACACAACAACAATCAACACAATAACATATTACAAATAAAAAAATAGAAATAAAACGATATAAATAAACGAGTAGCGATCTCTTCCAGACAACCTTTGGGTATATAGGACACAGCGTACTTTCGTGCGCGAGTATACCCATGCTTAAACGCACCCCCCCATTTTCTTTTCTTTTTACATGACGCTAGTTATAACCACTTCAGCAATTCCCTTTATTTATTATAGTTTAGTTATGAATTAGGCAAGCTTCGTAAGTACGAGGGTGCGTTTTTAAGTTCGCGGAATGAGAGGGTTGGAGGGGGGTGATTAGGCTCATTAGGATCGTAACGTGTTTAGTGACTCATCATTAGTATAAATACGAGATTTCATCGTTATTAGACTATTAGTCTTTGAGCTATCGCCAACCAAACAACATAATCAGGAGTGAAAAGTGAAATATGAAAAAAATCGAATATCGTGCCGTTATAAAGTTCCTTACCAAGCAAGGAAAATCAGTTGCGACCATAATGGATGAGATGTCATCGGCTTACGGTGACTCTTGTCCAGAAAAAACCATGGTGTACAAGTGGCACAGTTTGTTAAAAAAGGAAGGGAATCCCTTGAAGACGACCCGAGGCCGGGCAGGAGTATCGAGGTGATCACGCCAGAACTTATCCAAAAAGTCGAATTGTACTCAACGATGCTCGGCTAAAGAAGAAACAACTCGCAGAAGTGGTTAGCGTATCCGATACAACTATTTTTAAAATCCTGCACGATCATCTTGGCATGACTAAGGTCAGCCAAGATGGGTACTGAGAATGCTCAAAAACAACAACGCGTAGAGTGTTCACGTGCATTTTTTGACCTCTGCAATGAAGACAAGGATGGTGTATTGAGTCGAATTGTTACTGGAGACGAAACTTGGGTTCATCATTATGAACCTGAGTCGAAACAAGACTCTATGCAGTGGCATAAAAAGGGCACAGCACCCCTCTCCCAAGAAGTTTAAGGTGTCACAGTCAGCTGGGAAACTCATGGCAACGGTCTTTTGGGACTCAGAAGGAATATTATTGATCGATAATAAAGATAAAGGTGTTTCTATAACCGGAGAATACTACGCTTCAATATTAGAGCGATTAAAAGAAGCCATTAAACAGAAAAGATGGGGAAAATTGGCGAAAGGTGTGCTGATTTTGCACGATAATGCGCCCGTTTACAAGAGCCGCGTTGCGTTAGCTGCCCTGGTTAAAGTGGGCATCGATATTTTGAACCACCCACCCTACAGCTCAGACCTGGCCCCGAGTGATTATTACCTCTTTCCAAAAATGAAAAAAGAGCTGCGGGGTAAAAAATTTACCACCGATGATGAAGTTAAGGAGGCAGTTTCAGCGTATTTTGAGGACAAGGACAAAACATTTTTTTATGAGAAAGATCTGAAAAATGTGTCCGTCTTGAATATATTGAAAAGGAAAAATAATTTGATTTTTTTATTTCAACACCTTACCCTTCATTCCGCGAACATAAAAACGCGCCCTCGTAGGTAGGTACGTCACGTATACGTATTTACATAAATGTTTGTATACAAATTTAAGTGACAAGCTTCAGGATAGGTTTAACCTTACACACTAAACCAATCCAAAAGTTTTGTACGTTAGTAATACTAGCCGAGCCTAGTTAGTACAGTAAGTACTGTTGCTAGTAGGGCTCAAAGTGTCTGTCGTCCGATAATAAAATCGCATTACTTGTGAGGAGCACGGCCGGGGTCTTTAATCAGTTGAAGTCTTTAGTAATGTAGTACGTACTAGCTGTAAAGGCCAGTAGGGCCAACAGTAATAAACATTTCGAAGATACATATACATTTAAATAAACATTAATCAAAATCAAATGCGAGCAAAGCTTCTAACTAATAAAAGAAAGAAGCTCACTGTTGGATATAGTACTGTAGCGATCTATCGCGCGGGACATCCAAACATTCCAAACTAGAGAAAACTGACGTATCCTACATCGCGCTGTCAAAGTTATCAAAGTGATTGAGTGTATAAAAAAAATATATATACAAGATCCCGACAACAACCGTCGGGCGTAAGCCCACCAGACACAGAGATAGAGAGAAGAGAGAGAATAAATAAGATACGACTTAAGATGTCTGATAAATAATTGCTCTGCTATATATTTGCTTTGTTAAGTCCTCGTGTACAGAATAAAGAATAGAGAAGCTATAATACAAATGTCTATTATTAACCCAAACCCAATACTCACTGGTTAAAATTGTTTAAATAAAAGTATCGAAAAGACCAACCATGTTATACAAGCCATCTTTTGAATATTTAATCTAAAGTATAATTCGGACTATGAATTAAAAGTAACCTGTTTTTAAATGCTAGTAAAAACTACTGATTATGAGTTAAATAACTTAGAGTCCATATAAATGTAATCTTAATATATATAAGTCTCGTGTCACAATGTTTGTCCGCGATGAACTCTTAAACTACTTAACCGATTTTAATCAAATTTGCACACCGTGTGCAGTTTGATCCAACTTGAAAGATAGGGTATATTTTGTTTTGATATATGTAATTATTATATTTAAGAAAAAAAAATAAGGTGATACGATGTTTGCCAGGTCAGCTAGTTTTATTATATAATGTGAAATTTTATATAATTCACTATAATAATTGTTACTTGTTAGCCTTTATATTGAGTATAAACTGGGTTTTTCAGTCGCGGTACTCTTGGATCGTCTGGTCGCATTATCATGTAAACTTTTTTATATTCTCGATTATCACCGTCATTCCTGGTATAATTTATAACAGCAATCAGTCCTAAACCGATCCCCAATAATCCTATGCATGAGGACGCCATTATTTCGGGAATTTCCCACCATCCCCTTTTGAAAAGACCCAATAATGTATTAGGAAATTTTATCTGATGTCCTATTTCTTTTGGTTCTGGCATTATTAGGCAATAATACTGATTAGTAAACAGGATTATCAATAATCTTAAATTCGTTTAGGTCAATGTCTTTCAACAACAAACAACGAAATTATTCAAAATATCAACAGAACACTGACACATCTTGTCAAATTGAGACGTCAATAAACATTTAAATCTTGGTCTAGACCAGCCATACTCAACCTTTTTTAAGGGGCCACGAACACGTTTCAGACATAGTGTTGCGGGCCGCAAGCAAAAATATAGATTAAAAATTAAAAATATAGAATAAAATATAGAACTATTTAAGTTTTAATTAAAACGTAATTCCAAGTTACCAATGTAGTTAGTTTATTAATGAAAAAATCAGTTTTAACAAAAATTTATATGCGTATGCGGCCCGTGGGCCGCTCATTATATAGTATAGCGGGCCTAGAACGTGGTTTAAAACTAAGTAAGCGAACGCGACGGAGGCCGGCTCTACTGGGACCTACCTATCGTCACAGATAGGACGATACTGGCGAACAAGCCTGATATCGTGGTGATGGGCAGGTCACGGTCGAGGGTGTTTTTAGTGGACATCACCGTCCCGCATGACGAGAACCTCATGAAAGCCATCGCGGTGTGGCCGTTGTGTTGTAGTTTATCTCCTCCGAAACGTATTGACCGATTCTCATGAAATTTTGTGTGCTTATTGGGTAGGTCTGCGAATCGAACAATATCTATTTTTTATACCGCTAAGTTATGGGGGGGGATAAACGGGGTTAAAAACATATATAGCAAAACAATGTTTGCTTGGTCAGCTAGTGTAAGTAAATTTACTATATTATTTATATAAATAGTTATTATAATATATGTATCTATTATATATTAAGCGGGTGGAGTGACATCTAGTCCAATAATAATAATAACTTTATTGTTTAGTAGAGAGTAGAGATCTTAAATATTAACGAAAAATATTAGCGATAAGTCCGCTTGTTCCAACTGATGCGACTTAAATACCTATTCCTTTTCTTTTCCTTCCTTTGAATATCCAATTCTTAGTATTTGTGTTCAAAAGCGTAAAATAAATAAATAAACTATTTACTTCTTTCAATTCTCATTAAATCTCAAGTACATAATAATAATAGTATGGTATGTCTTTAAAATATGTATTGCAGTGTAGGATTTATTTACTTAATTCAATTTGTAAGAATTGTAAGATTTAATTTACAATGCATTTTTTTTCTGTAATATCATTTCATGTGTGATTATTTAATAACTCATGGAGCATAGAGAAATGAATGAGAAATAGAAAATGAGAAATTTCTCTATGCTCCATGTAATAACCACAGAGTATAGTAATACTTACAGAAAGTATTAACTGATGTCTGACTTTGACATTTGACAATTATTGGGTTCTGTTTTTGCCATTGAACTTATTTTCTTGCAATTTTCCAATAAAAAAACTGTATCTTCTGTGAACCAAGAAGATAAAATCATGGCGGCCCCTGCAGCTAGGCGAACAGTTGGTCAACTACTCCAGCAAGCTTGGAATGAAATCCCAGAAATCGTTGCGACTACTGGCTTAGGTCTTATTGGTATTGGTCTAGGTGTTCTCGCATGTTATAACTACGAAAAAAACGACGGAGACAATAGAAGATACAAGAAAATCTATGTTATTATGAGACCCGACGACCCCAGAGTGGCTAAAATTCGTAAGGATTAAGTTATAGAGACAAAAATTAAATTCTGTGAATATCTAGTTGCAATTATGTAATAATAAATGAGTGTTGTCAGTTTTGTGTTCTTGACTTGTTTATTTTTGATCTTTTCACAATAAGAACTAATAAAACTGCAATATAAGTAAATATAATGGACTAAAGGAAATTTCATAAAATAATATTTCCGAACCTTAAATGGTAATTTAAAAAAAAAATGATTTAGGAATCTTACTTTGTGTTTGATAGTTATTATTTCTTTCCAAAAGCAAGAAAATGTAGCGATTTTACGGGAATTATTTGAGTGCTATATTGAAAATAGTAATTTATATAAAAATGTTATAGAACTATAAATAACTTTTCAGGAAAGCAAGATATGACTGTTTTTTGTCCTTAAGTTTAAACATATTGTTTTGTAACGTGTAACGTTTTCCGATTAGCAAAATTAAAATGTACATAATTAGTTTTCCTAGCAAATAGTATAACAATGTCAGAATTAGCCATAAATAAATTATGGAATTAAAGCATTTCCAATTGCGCCACCTTTGCACTATCGAAAGCCATTATATTAAAAGAATGAATAAAACATTCAAGGTGATACTGCAATACCTAGATCATTACAGCCTATACAGTCCACTGCTGGACATGGGCCTCCACATGTTTACGTCAAAAATAATGTGAACTCATGTGTTTTGCCCATAGTCACCACGCTAGGCAGGCGGGTTGGTGACCGCAATACCTAGTAACTAACACTAATACCACAGAACTACAAAAAAATGGATAGTGAGATTTCGTGCATAGGCTCTTTAGAGCGGTTGGCATCGTCCATGAGGTCAGCAGAGTAAAATTATATTTTCTAACGATAGATTTTAGACATTTTTGGATCATGAATGGATGGATGAATGATGATGAAGAAAAAAATGTTATTGAAAAATTTCAACAGTTTTTTTTAATTTTTCAATTAAATTATTATTGTCCATTTAAGATCCAAGCAATACATAGAATTGGTAGTAGAATCAGTCAGAATTGGATAATATTTAAGTTCTACATGCCTTGTTAGCTAAAGGTAAGAATGTTTTTATTTGATATTTTAGAGGGCCAGTTTTTTTGCCAACCCGCATTGGAGCAGCGTTGTGGATTAAGCTCTGATCCTTCCCCTACATGGGGAAAGAGGCCTATGCCCAATAGTGGGATATTACAGGCTGAAGCGTTAGAGGAGGGTAAATGAAAATATTTGTTGTTTCAACTGATTAATGTAATAAACTTGTTGTTGAAGTGTTTCTGTCAGCCACATCAAGTTTTTAGAATGTTACCTGTAAAATATAAGAATTACGCGTAGGCTGCAAATCAATGTCAATAAATTTTCGAAGATGCAATACCGCGAAAATGTTTTTTAGCCCAAAAACGAATAAATAAAGCGTTTAAGGACTAAGTAATCATAAGAGGCGGTAAAGAACAAAAATTTGAAGTCATGCTACGGTTCAGTCGAGTTAAGACACAGAAATAAAGAAAATATTCAGTTATTTCTCTCTCTCCTTTAAAATTTGTTACTGGACTTACGATCTTCTTCCACTGTTGGTTCCGCGGTATTGCAGTATCAGCGACGATATCTCATTACACAATACAGTAAAAAGCGTAATTAGGTTTTAGTTCCGTTTCACCATCGGGTAATCTTGAATAAATAAATAAATCGAAAGTTAAAAAAAATATTTATTGAAAGTTACGAGATTCCAAATAAAAATTATTAGGTCACATTTAAAGCTACAGTAGTTACTTCTTTTTGCCACCTTTAGGGGCAGTTTTTTTGCCTTTCCCTTTAGTGGGACTGGATGCTTCATTTTGTTTTCCTTTACTTGTTTTACTACTACTGGGTTTTTCTGTCTCTTTATTCTTCTTTTTCTAGAAAAAAAAACAACGAATACATTAAAAAGTACATAATACAACCTAGGTAGACGAAATAATTGTCAAATCAATACGCATTCTTAAGGCTAGTTTACACTTTGATTTTAGTTTAGCTCCTGCGCTTAGTAAAATTCATTCGTTGGACGTCGAACAGCAAATATGGACTGGATTGTATTTAGGGTCTTTACAATTATATAAAGACTTCGAAGTTATAGATACTCCTGTACAAATTTATAGGTCGTATCTTCAGTCCACTTCGACATTTTTCCTTTCTAAATAGTATTTATTTCAAATAATGATACAATAATGCTAAAAAACACAGCGAGTGTCGTCCGCGCAACAATGCTAAACACTAATCACTGCATGTCCAAACTGTGTGTTTAGCCTGACAAGTTGCGAGTAACTGCGCGCGGGACGGGGCTACTCGCAAAAAAATAGAACATATTTTTATTCACTTAATTATGCTGATTACTAATCACTCGTAGTTACTATCACAAAGTATAAACTGGCCTTTAGAGATAATTGAAAAAGAACTTGTCAGATCTCGATAGATTGCATAAATGGAGCTTATCAAATGAAATAATAGTTTGTGTTGAAAAAATTACATACACATACAATATATCTTACTTTTATAAGCGCATCATTCTCGGGGTCACTATCTTCTGACGCCTGCTCCTCATCTTCCTGAGAATATTCCGTATCCTCTTGAGCAACCTTACTGCCTTTCTTAACAGTTGCCGGTGCATAAGGTAAGGCGGTCGCTTTCTTATTATATGTACGCGTCATGGCTGCTTTTACCTGAAAATAAACATTTGTAACGTAAAACTAGACGGAGACAGTATTGCAGACTATTGATTTATAAGAAATTGGTGTTTACATGTTCAAAAAACAGTTAAACAAGTCTTCAAAATTAGAAATAAACTAAATGTAAAGTTTTGTAAGACCTGTCCAGGACGTTACATGTCTTTTTGATACCACTAGGGCACCAAACAAGTATAAGAACTTTTTTCTTGAATATCATATCAAAAATTGACCGCTCCAGCGGGGTTCGAACCCGCGTCTCCGACTGACCGTGTCGGCGCTCTAGCCAATTAAGCTATGGAACGATGTACCCGCTAGAGCGAAATTTTTGATATGATGATTTTTATATTCGGTTTAAGCGAACCGTGGCGTAAGAACATATAAGAACGTATAAGAATTGTCTGATGGTATAGCCTATAGACTCAAAAGCCCAACGCCCAGGAACTGGCCACCTTACTAACCACAAGAGCACTTGAGAGCAGTATTGTTTGTGATCTTCTGTAAGGTTTAGATATTTACAGTTGGGCTGCTCAAGCTTTTGAATAAGATATTTCCTGCTGAGCCTACTTAAATCGTTTACTATATAAATAGGAAACTGACTGTTAGGTGACAAATTTAATTCAATTGTGTAAATTAAAACTACCTCACATATTTGTATCATGTCTACGGTGATACAATATCAACACACTTACCTTTGAATCAATCAGTATCGTAGGATTCCTCTGACCGGGCCACAGAGATAACTCCACCAACGAATCTAGATCTTCTCTTAAAAGATGATAAGATTCCAGTACATCTAAGGACTTTTCTATGCCGTCTGCTTTATCTTTTATCAATGGATTAACAACTGCATCTCGGAGATGGTATGCATAGTCCAGGTATATTGAAGATTTAGAGCCTGATGTACTGTGGAATTTGTAAGTATTTATTGCCTTGCAGATTCATAAAAAATATTAATTCTTGAAGTAAAAAAAGATTACAATATAAGTTCAAATACGATAATTAACTTGAGAAAATTATGTAAATTAAGTCACATTTGTTTAAACTACTTTATGTAAACATTTCAGTTTGCAATAACTTTTATACTAAATATATTTAATAAATATATAGTTTAATACTAATATTGATGTGAGAAAAAACATACTCTCATATATTTTTCAAAATACATGGATGTAATAAAAAATAAAAATAAAAAATTGACATGAATATTCAATTACAACAAATTCATTAAATATATATTTAAAATAAATTAACACACAAATATAATTAAATCATACCTCAGTCTGGTATGCGCATGTATCTCCTGACAGAGCCGATGCATTTTATTCTTTCTAGAGTTCTTCCCGAGCCACGATGGAAACTGTATCTGTCCAGCTACGTGACCTTCTAGAATGTTACCCGGTATCACGCTGCTGTACATTGCCTGAAATATTTTGTCGATAAATTATTAACAGGCTTTAGAACAATATTTTTGAAGTAAAACTTCTCTACGCACGCTTGACTTGGGGAGTAGACTGGCGAACGCGTAATGAGAGCGTTGCGGAAAGTGTGATCGGGCGAGGCGCACGGAAATTGAGAGGAAGACATGAGTCAGATGGTTTTACTTCAGTTGTGTGATCTAAAGCACACTAGTGTTCTTTTTAATTGATAATTAATTCATTTTAAATAATTATGTTCTTGTGTTGGATTACAAAGTAAATGGCAGTAGTCCATTTTAACATGGTGCAACGGTCACTACGGTTTTATCCTTGCTTGTAACAAACATTTGTATATGTCATGTAGAATTATAGGTATATGTCAAGCTCAGGTCGTTGCGAGTGTGTTTGTGTTCATAAGAGTAATCCTACTGAGGATTTTATGTTTGGGGCGTTTATTCTTGTTGATAAAAAAAAAATGCTCAGAAAATTCAACCTTGTAAAGGTATTGTTCATATAATAAAGTTCATACCTGCAATGGCAGCAAACTCCAGGCTTGCTGGCCTCTTATCTTAGCGTCTATTATGTCTCCTATACTAATACTCTCAGCTGCTTTACTTATCCTTTCTAAGATTTCTTGCCTAGGGACAAATTAAATAATAAGACTACCTAGAAATATATTACAAAATATGTAATTAACAACATTAAAACATTATCAATAACAATTAATAAAGAAATTGGTTGTCTGTAAAGTTGGTTTACCAACGATAGTTTAACGTGACAACGTTATAACAAAATATCTCCTCGGACGCATAGGCCAACAGAGTGGAAGGGAGATAGATGCGGCGCAAACGCTCAATGAGCGTAACGGGACAATGGGCGTAACTGGACAGTGAGCATAACGGGACAACGAGTCATCCCTTTTCGTGCATGCAGCCGACGTTCATCGATTTATTAGACGTTGTCATGCCAAACCTTTAAAATTGTAACTAGAGCTCAAATGTGTAACAAGCTCAATAGGTTACATCATATTCTAGAGTGACTCTTTTCCTCGATATTTATATTTTAATAGTATACGCACTTATGCACACCCATACGCTAGTACAACACGCTTCTATGCGTACTCCAACGCACACAGTTGCGTACTCAAACACACTGAACGTACACAACTGTCAATACTAAGACATGAATTTCGTGTGTACATTTTCATGGGTCGTGTTTTTCACGCATAACGGACCAGCTTTGAGTCTAAAATGCGCAAAATCGAGCCCACAACTAACTAACTATGGGTTCGTGTATGGTTTGAAAACACAATTGGACTGTTGTCTGCTAGTATTTTACAATTTTATCATGACTATTGGTCGTCCAGTTGTCGAAATTCGACCATAAATAATTTAAATGATAAGTTGTGATTTTTTTTTATAAATTGAATATATTTTTATGCACAATTTTTATGCATATAAACTAAAAGTGTGCAAAATTTCATACTTCTCTGTTTGCACAATTTTCGTAAGAAGCTTCACCTATATAGATTCCTATGTATAATATAAATAGTACATACTTAGGGCAGTGCGGCGCAACGTTTAGATAGTTTTCCTGTACAAAGAGAGGTGCGAGGCTGTAGTCACTGAAGAACAGGTCGCTCTTGTCGTTCAGCGACATTCCCTTGTGTTCCTCCGAGCTGAACACCTTGCGGATGGCCTCCCACGGACTCTGTGTACATAGGAAGCTTATAATATGACCATTCTATACTAATATAACACCTGTCTAAATCCTTAAATCCATTTTAGATAAAATTCAATATGGACATTGTAAATTTGTAAGACATAAGCGAAGTGGTTATCGGTATAAATAGAATCAATTAATATATTATGTGATTATAGGTTTACGTGTAGTATATTCTAGGTCATAATTCGTATTTGTACAAATATCGATTTCTTATACAGGAAGTGAGAAGGAAATTCTTTTCGAAAATCTAAGTTTAGATACAATCACAAAAAGTCCCATTTCTAATTATCTTGAATGACAAAAGACAAAGTGTTATTCGCAACCCGTAGGTTACTCTAGTTCAGCGTCTCCTTGCCCAGCAGGCACCTACAGCAGGCTCCAATATAGCCTCACCGTCTTGACATCCTTCCTCACAGAGCTGGCGTCACTGCAGACATGCGGCGAGGCAGCACACAGCGCCAGGCGGTGTAGAGTCTGTCGCACGTCGTTACCTGACGCTGTGATTAGTTGTGACAGAGCGTCTCCGGGGAGCTTCAGACCTTCTTTGAAGCATATCGACATCATCGCCGCCTGAAAAAGAGAGAAATGGATATATTTATTTCACTATATATGACGACTGCTCTGGTGTAATGATGCGTGTGTCGTTTTGGCGGCGCCTAAAGACCGACGGTCGTAGGTCTGATTCTCACTCGGAGTGTATATTTTTGTTTATACAAATATTTATTTCTAGTCTGGTTGTTAGTCACTGTCAGTCTCCCCACCGTGCCTTGGAGAGCACGTTAAGCAGTCCCGTCAGTCCTGGTTGTTATCATGTACACCTGATAGCGATAGTTATTCTTAGTAGGGGGGTACATTCGCCAACCCGCATTGGAGCTGCGTGGTGAATTAAGCTATGATCGTTCTCCTGGGGAAATGGAATCGTCCTTCACGGGGAAAGAAGCCTATGCTCAACAGTGGGATATTACAGGCTGAAGCGTGTAATAAAACCCTCACTGAGAGACACATACCTTGATCTGTTCCAGTCGCGGCCTGGTGAATCTTAGGTCGTAGCAGTAGTTGACGAGGGTCCGCATCTTCTCGCTATTCCGGTCATTACACATGCATATAATCGGCACTGATGTAGACTTGATCAGCGATATTAACTCTTGGAGACCACCTGGAATATTTTATTACAGTTGTACATTTGTTTTTATTAGTGGAAAGCTACGTCACTTGGACTTTATCAGAGACAAGGCGACTGAAGAGGATAAGACTAGGTGGTGGTGCCAGTTGGTTTTTGACAACTTAGTTTAACCTCTTACTTTTATATTTATTTGTTTTTTAAATATCGCTAGAATTGAGGGACAAATAAAATACAATCAGAAACAAATGTTTATACAAGGCCACATACATGGCCATCGATGTTAATGAAATTCATGTCACAACCTAACCACAGCAGTCAGCTTCGTAATTCAATGAGTAATAAATTAGTAACGATTAACAAATATCTACACATACCTCTATCTTCGTTCCCAGCCATACCGTCCACTTCATCCATCACTAGAACGTGTTTCTTTGTCACCGCGCCCTTGCCACTGTTACCTGAAATTGCCAATTATATTTCAGAATACATTAAATAAAAATAGAAGTATATACAAGCAAGAGACACTCTACGTCCAATTTCTAAGTTATTTCCAAAAAAACTTTACATATTAAAATGTATGGATCAAGCATTAAGCAATGCCAATATATATATATAAAATTTAGCTAATCAGAATCAAGCATAACCTAATCAAAACATCTAAAAATGTAACAAGGAACAATCTATACAAATGTCTCTATATAAAAGTACACATTTTCCCTTCGACTAGCCCGTTGGCGCAGTTTGTAGTGGCCCTGTTTTTTGTTACGCGGGTTGCGGGTTGGATTCCCGCCTGAGTCTGGGTGTAATATTTGTATTTATAAATTTATATATGTATTATTTATATGTATATTTATCAAAAAATAATATAGTTATAACAGTCGGCTGTTACCTGTAACACAAGCATTTAGTTACCATAGGAACAGACGACCATGTGTGTATGTTATATAATATTTATTTATTTATTTCTTCTCTCCTTTTTTCTCGATAGAACTTCAATGACGAATTATTAACTATATTTATTGTTTTATAAACATTTTTTTTTGGATAAACTCACCAGAAACAACGAATCTGATTAAAGCTCAAGAGCTGATTGCAGATAGAAGGGAGTAAAAGAAAAAATAAAAATAAAAAAGTACCTTTAGCATAACCCGACAGGGAAGTAGTGGTCAACAGATCACTGATCTGGTCCTTAATAAGGTTCTTGCTCCTGGTGTCCGAGGCGTTGAACTCTACCATGTCGAACCCTAACTCCTTGCACACTAGCGACACTGTGGTTGTTTTACCTGCAAGATTATTAAACTTAGTATGAAACTGTTAATAATACCCGCAGCCGCCGGTATATAGACGCCTAAACGGCACACGCAGTACTACAGCACAGTGACGTCAACATTTTTTTACATTTATTAATATTGTATATAATATTACTAAATATTACATTTATTGTTACTCACCAACTCCTGGTGGTCCGGACAACAGTGCAGCTTTATAATATCCTCCATCATCATTTTTTGCCCACGGATTGGGTTTTGGCAGTTTTGCTTTTCTATTTGCATACCATTTCGTCAACCAGTTTAATAACCTATGAAG
The DNA here is from genome assembly GCF_905220565.1 of Melitaea cinxia. Classification (NCBI taxonomy): domain Eukaryota; kingdom Metazoa; phylum Arthropoda; class Insecta; order Lepidoptera; family Nymphalidae; genus Melitaea; species Melitaea cinxia. The sequence goes on along the minus strand of NC_059395.1, from coordinate 4,229,849 downwards.
TTTAAATAATACAGTTATAATCAAATTATGTTTTATTTTTATCCTCATTAATCGTCAAAATAGTATGGGATTTAATTCCAATAGAGCCAGATCATTCACGAGATACACTATATAACCCCTCTGGTATAGTTGTGCGTGTGCCATGTACGCGTCTAACAACAGGCAGTTTGAGGGTTCAATTTTCACTCAGGATGAATATTTGTATTTGTGCGAATATTTCTTAGTGGTTTGGATGTTTGTCCTTGTGGGTCTCGTCACTGTGCCTCGGAGAGTACGTTTAACTGTCGAGCCTGATTGTTATCATATTCACCTGATAGCGATTGTTTTTATAGCAGCATGGTGAATTGTTCTCCGATATTTTTCCTATGTGGAGAAAGAGGGCTATGCCCAGCAGTGGGATGTTACAGGCCAAATCGTATCACGAAATATCCCATTCTATTCCATATATTTAGTTCATTCATTCACACTCACGCACTTATCTTACCAAAAAACGTTAACTACATACACCTCTCATACTTTTATAAAATTACATAATGTGATAATACAAAAAATAAAGCATTTTACACACTTTTTAACATTGCTGGCTTCTCCATGCTGCCCTATGATCTGTTTCAAGTTCTGCGGCTTATACTTATCAACCCACATTAGTGCATTAGAAGCATCTATTGAACTACTTGACTTTGAAAATTCACCTGTAATATAACAATTAGTAGTTAATAAGTTTGTTTATTTTACTTTATGATCTTATGTGAAAGTTGAGGACTTATTTTTTTTATTTTGAATTATCAAAGTATATAAATATGATTACATGTTTCACATGTCATGGCAAGGATATTGAGAGTTGCGAGAGTGGGGATCGATTTGTGCATCATGCAGGGGTCACAAACAGTTTTGTTCAGTACAAAAATAGCAAAAACTAAAACGTAGAGTATTTACTACTCATTAAATGTCTATATATTGTTAATGCAAAGTGATAATGCCGTGTGGTGTCGGCCGAGTAAAATAGCACCACCCCCTTTCTTCCCGTGGGGGTCGTAAAAGGCGACTGAGGGATAAACTTCGCTCAAAATCATCAGGGTCCTGGAGAAAGAAAACTTCATTTGAAACCCGGAATGGGGTCTCCGTCAAGCATTCGTGGCATAGATCTAAAATGCGAAAGACTCCTGCAGCTGAACTGGCTCCACACGTTGACTCGTCGTTCCTGTGGGCCTAGTCAGTGAGGTCGAGAGGGTGGCGCAGAGCTTAGGCAACTCTGCGTTTTTTTGAAGAGTGTCCTAGGCGATACAGTGTCTGTCTGACACTGTCTAAATCGTCTGCAATAGACGGACTAAGGCCAATGATGATGAAGCAAAGTAAGTTACATATGTTGAAGGTCAGTGCTCAATATCCGTCGATAACTATACAAGAGAGAGTATGGTAGTAGAGGAAAAACGAACTGGTGGCCATATTGATTTAGATTAAAAGTTTCAAATAAATAACTAATATTAATATAATTAATTTGATGAAACAGTAGATTCTTTAGGGATAAAGATTTTTCTCATTGCTGTACATGTATAATTAATATTCATAAGCATATATACCATTAAGTTTATTTCCTGATTGAACCGATTTTTCTATTATTTCAGACTTAGATTTTGTATCTTCTGACTTTACTTTTCTCTCATCTGATTTCACTATTTCCTTACTTACATTCTTTTTCGGTGATAAAGATTCTTTCTTAATTTTATTTACAGTGATTTTATTCTTTTCTTCAGACTTTGGAGATTTTTTATTTCTTTTGGTACTTGATTCATTTTTATTTTCATTTGACTTTTTGTCACTTCTCTTATTTTCATTATGTGATGGTTTTTTGTCTCTAGGCGAATGTTTTTTATTAGTTGAATCTTTTATGACTGATAGAAATTCGTCTTCACTGATGATTTTTATGCCGAGCTCTTGTGCTTTCGCTAATTTAGCTGGACCGGCGTCTTCACCGGCTAAGACATGTGTTACCTGTAACATTTATTGTTACGTATTAATCCTGTCTCACTCTGTCTGTCTCTGTGTGTTTGTCACTGTAATTATTTTTATGGCGTAGACAATAGACGTATGTCCGAGTTGACACACACTTATTAAAAATTTTCAAAGAAAACATTCTATAGAAATGAATCATAACTAACATAATGACATCATATTGAGATAATTAGTACATAGTTTAGAATTACATGTAAAAAATTGCACCTTTTTACTGATGCCACTCTTCACACAGCCTCCGTACTTTGTAATGGCAGCAACAATTTCATCACGTTCAAACGAATCTAGGACACCGGTCAGTAGGAACGCATAATCCTTTAAGCAATTTGGTGCACCCTAGAACATAATTGATAGGTATTTGGTAAAGATGAACAAAAGATTACATTATGAAAAAAAATATGAAAGATCAGATTATTACTTATTATTATATAGAAAATTCCGATATTACAAGCAAAGTTGCAAATGCCATGGCCATGGGATTAGTAATCAAGGGGGAATAATAAGAAGGGGGAGAGAATTAGCTGCATTTCATTTGAATGAGTGTTTTTAGTGACTGTTAAAGCTTAAATTTTTATATTAATCAGACAGGTTAAGTATGGACTATCTTATACTAATATTATTAAAAGAAGTTTTGCCTAAATAGTGGGTGAAGTAACCAACAAAAATAATGGTATCCCGTTTCATATTTGTTTTTATTTTAAAAATTAACATACCTCAGGTATCTCTTTAGACCCTAAGTGCTTGGGCCCGGATCTGTTCAAATATTTTTGGTAAAGAGCAGCAGAGTATCGTTTCCTTTCATGTCTTTCTTCATCTGAAAGAACTGTGAAAGAATGTTTAAAATTAAAAAAAAGAAAAAAAAAATTATGATCATAGTTATTTAACCTAAAAAAAAATAAGGCCTATTGTAGGCCTTATTTTGATTGACTGATTAATTGGTTTAATAGATTTCAGTTGAAAACATTTAGAAATTCTTACTTCTTTTTGATTTGAATTCTCCGGAATGATTGTTTACAATATAAAGACTGCACAGACTGTAAGCCCAGTTTCATGTTTCAACTTTAATATGTGGGGGTGTAATAAAAAATGAAGAAGATTAAACTAAGTAAAGTCCCTTATAGTAAATATTGAAAAAAAATAATAATAATAAGTATGCATAATAAAGAACATAGTTTATCTATACACATGGAAATGAATGGAATGAATGGACGTCCCATCAAGCTATAGTTAAAGACACTTTAAGATAGCTGTTGTTGATAAATTAGAAAGACTGACTCAATGACTATTTAAACTTCAAACTTTTGAGTATTTGCAAGACAGGACAATGTCAGGTTAGCTGGCTATTTGTAATATATAGTTATTACTCATTGCAATATTTTAAAACGAGTTACTCATTGAGAATAGTCCAATTAATATAAAATATGTTTATATTTACTTATAGCTGTAAGAAACTTACGCAAATATAATTTGAAACATACCAGACTCATTAAGACTTTTATCCATCTTGAATTTCTTTGATTTTGGTACACTTGATTGATCATTATCGTCATGTTCCTCATCGTTAACAAATTCACTGAAATCTGCACAAGATTTTTCGATTTGTTTAGGAATTGTTTCAATTTCTTTTTTAACATCAATACTTGTATCCAATTTTCTCTTTGATGATGGTTTTGGTGATTTTTTTGGTGATGGTTTTGAAATTTTATTATTGATTGAGTCATGATTTTGAGTACTTTTTGTCCCATTTTTTTTAATATTGTTTACTTGATTTTTTTCTGGTGTTTTCTTTTCGTTTTCTATGCAATTTATTTCGTCAATTTGTAATAAACTCTGTTCAAATTCTTCATCTGAATGTATAGCAATTTCTGTTTTCTTCTTTGATTTTTTAACCAATGGTTCTGTTCTTTTTATCGGAGCACTGCCAAATAATTCAGTGGGTTTAACTTCCTTAAGTTTTGCCTTTGGAGGTGATTGAATTTTCTTTTTAGATGTAAAAATTTCCTCATCTGAGTCATCTTTGATTTGTCTGCGTTTTCTATTTGGTTTTTTCTAAAAAAATAATTATTAGTTGAGTATGATAAAGATTACTTAACAGAAAGAATAAAGGTCTAACACTTTGATATTTTAAAGGGTCTTTATTCAATAGTGGAATACTTAAATGCTGGTTTAATTAAGTTTCAAAAGCAAATTTAAAATAACTTGGATTATTTAGTTCTACCACCCTTTTTTTAACAAATCTTTGGTTTTACTGAATCGTTATCACAATGGACGTAACTGAATAGTTTTTAATTTTTGTATACAAAAAAAAAATATATAATGTTAAATTTACCTTTTGTATAATTTGAACATTTGGTGATTCCGGTATAACATCACTATCCTCGTCTTTTGCTTTCTTTTCTTTTTTAACCGTGAAAAATGATCTTATATCCTGAAATATAAGTTTTTTTTTTTATAAAACTTTATGACCCTTGAAACTCTTATTTTTTTAACTAAATTTATGCTATTTTTATTACATTTTGTTATGTTATTTTAATTAGTATAAAAATAGTACATGATAATAAAAAAACCTTCAAACATTTCTAATAAGTTCTTCTTCTTCTTCTTGTATAATGGGTTCCGTGAGGATTTGCCAATGTCCAATTGAGTATGATTTTATGTTTAGGGTTAATGCTCTGCTAAGAATATTGGTGTCATGAGAGTACAAGTGTTAAATATTTAAACGATATTAATAATGGCAGGCTTTCACACCTGAATTCATGTCAAATAATTTGTCTATATTATAAGTGGTATATAGTACTACCACCACGTGTGAGCAGTCGTCCGGAATTTCGCCCCGGTGGTAGGCCCGAACGAAACCTCCAGGGTCGTGTCGTCCAGCCGGCTGAAGTCCCCCGACAATAACGTAACATACTACCACAGCATTTAACTATGTCTTATTACAGGGGTGGCTATAGTGCTGGATTAGCGCACTTGGGCTCAGGGTGTTAGGAATGAGAGCCGCATTGAAGGGGGTTCAGTCGGTATAGTCTATTGCAGTCCACTGCTGGATATAGACCCTCTCCCATTCACGCCACACATCCCGGTGTTACGCCATCCTCATCCAGCCTGCACTAGCAATCTTGTGTAGATTGTCAGTCCAACGTGCCGGAGGACGTCCAATACTGCATTTGCCAAGACGCGCTCTCTACTCAAGGACACGTCTGCTTCAACGGCCATAGGTTCGACACAGGTGACACACTGCCACTTCAACTTGCTAATTCTGTGGGCTATGATGGTTACTTTCATTGTCACGCGGATAGTCTCATTTTTAATCCTATCTTTGAGAGAACTTCAAGCATTCAAGCTTCATCTATCTCGAAGTTGTTGTGGCATAGTTGGATGTTATAGCCTAGGTATACATATATAATGGGGGGTATCGATATAGAATTCATTTTATTTTGGTTAAGAATTTTTTGAGTTACTTTGAAAGTAATATTTACACAAATTTAATTTGCGCATTTGCAGCCAGTCGGGTTTTCTCCACAAGGGAGCACTATATTAGTTCCAGCCGGGATGCTATGGGCTACAGCTGCCCTTGGCTTATTAATCTAATCAGTAAAACACTCAAACTATAACATACTCATATATAACAAGTGCAATCTATACAAATAAATAAAATTAGTGTCTATTTGTAATATTAAAATAACCACTTTTTAGTAAATGCATATGGATGTATACACGGTACATATAGCAAAATAGCATTTTTTACAATTATTGTCTCTCTGTCTGTTTTTTCTAAAATCTCTGCTCTCTTTTTCTAATCTCTGAAACGGCTGGACAGATTTTTAAGGGACTTGACAGACTCACTGGCAACTAGCTGATATAATAAGGAGTAACATAGGCTTTTATTCTAAAAAAATATTTATTAATTAATCTAAGAACTGAACAATAACTTTTTTGTTAAATTCCACGCGGATGAAGTCGTGGGCTCAGCTACATATACAGCATAATATAAATAAATAGTCTGAAAAACCGACGTAGTTTCTTACCCTTGACATTTTGAACAATATAAATATCAGAACCTTCTGATCAATCACATAACACAGACATTTGTTTCAAATATAACAAAATGATAAACTTAACTAAAGATTAGATAACTGAAAACAAATAGGTACAATCTTTTAAACATTTGATACCGCCAAATTGTTGCAATATTTAACTGGTAGAGATGTCACTGTCAATGTTAGTTTTTTTTCATTTTTTTTCGTGGTTTTTTTCGCACATAAATCCGTTCCATTAAACCAAAAAAAGTTGAAACTAACCAAGTTAATTCAAGATTAGTTGAATTTACTTTAGTTTCTTTTAGAAAAACTCAAAACATTAACACCACGCAACGTAATCTTTTATATATATTTGTTTATAATTGCTACTCATTGAAATTAAAGGGCATTCTCTTAATTTATTTATTTTCCATAAAAATCTTCGTATATTTTTAAAATTTTAAAAGATTATGATTCTTAGAAAACTTTTCGTTGTTTACATAACTCAAATATGATTGGTCTTCAAGATTTTTAATGCAATTTAACAGAAAAATTTTCCCAACATCTAAACGCTTAGCAATTGTTGCATAAAAAAATAGGTACCTAAGCAAAAAACATTAGTATTCTAAATAGTTAAAGAACAAGAAAAAGAGGTAAGTTTAAATTTTATTTACTGTGTTATTGTTTATATTTATCCATAGATATCCTGAAATGACATTGAATCTTCAGTTTACTCAAGACTGTGGAGATTTTTAAATAGGTAACTGTAACAAAACAATAAAAAATTTAAAATGCAATGTTATTTTTTGTGTATGTCTTCTTACTTTTAAAAATAATAAAATGCTCTCAAGTGGGTAGTACTTTGTTTTATAAAAGATTTGCTCAAACTGACTGCTGGAGTAAAGAAGACATATCTAAGTTACGCGCTCGGAAAATAATTGAAGAAATTATACCACCAGCAGTCACACCAGATAATGTTAACGATCATTATTTGACTGAAACATTAAAATATTTTCGTAATTCGTTTCAAGTACTAGAAAATAATTCAGATAAACGTACGATTTTAATTCTTAAAAAAGTTCTTGCAGACGCCATAGGTTCACATATGAGGAGCGAAATTCTTCCAAATGCTAGATTCGCCTACTATGCCGGATATGTTTCATATAGAAATGTACGGGAATTACATGATTTTTACAGTCATCTCAAAATATTATTAAATACGCAAGGCTTAGGTTGGAAAAGATCTAATAGTGTTCCCGAATGGACAAACTTTACGGTTGAAAAGATTCGAGTTGGGCCTACTTATTTATTTGACCCATGTGCTCGATTAGTCACAAAACGTGATTCAAAGTCCTGTATCCATATACCACAGCCAAAATCAGACGATCATTTTAGACCATCTGCAATAGCTTTGCCCTTAAAATCGGATGGCTTCTTTAGCTTATTGTCGCCCCTCTCGGAAAATATCTTATTAAAATATTACACAACTGTTTGTAAATGTATATTACGAAGTTCTCCAGATTCCTGTCGTCACGCTGATTTCGTAAGTTTTAATAACGAGCTTTGGCACTGGATGAAGAGAGATGTTGCGCCTCGGCTTGCCGATGAAAAACTTTATGCTGCGTACGGCGGAATATTACGAATAGCTGCAGCAGTTCAAGGTTATGGAAAAGGATTATATCGAAGAAATCTCTTTAACTATGATGATTCCAGTGTCACAAAATGGCGGCCTTGGAAAGCACTGAAGGAATCATACGTGTATATCAACACGGACTGGACACCTCATTTGTATGTGGCTGTTATACTATCGATAGGACTAGCTATTTGTCTCTTACAAACATGTTACAGTTACATTATAGGTGATGATGATGGGTGTCACTGTAAAGGATTTAATAAAAGTTCAGTCAGTAAAGATATTGCGTATACAAACGTAGATTCAAATATACCAGCAATGCTTCCTTCTCATCGCAGCGCAGTTTATTATACGGATAAAAAACGTACGAAAAAATCATCTTCCAAAACAAAAACTTCTTCTCTTGGGTCTATAAAGACCCAAAAAGTATATGACATGCATGAAAATACTGAAAAGCTCATGTCAGTAATAATGAGTGGAAATGAAGATACAAGTGAAGATTCTGATGATTCTTCAAAGGAGAGTCTAAAAATAAATGAAAATTCTGCGAACAGTCGTCCAGAAAGACCTAAAAGCCCACCGAAGATAGAAACACCGATTACTCAAATGAAAATCGACAGAAAACGACCAAGAATTAAAACCCAGATACCAATGTATTCCACTAGCACAGTTACGAATTCGGAACAAACATGTCGAGGTGTACAGGAGACAAATTCTTGGACAGGTTCGGACAGTTCCACTTCACAATCCGCTAGTTCCGCGAGCTCTAAATCTAGATGTCGTAAGTCAAGAAGTTCTCGTGACTTAGCGTGGGCACGACGTGTGATTTCCAAACATTCTCTACATACAAAATCAACTTCGGGCACAGAACTCGACATGAATTCCTACACAACTCCGCAGTAACAAAGATAACACAGAAAAAAACCTGTTTTTTCTTCGAAGATTTAAACGTTTTTTAGGATGACTCATTTTGTAGTTTTACCGAGTATTGTTTAAGACATATTGAATTTATTTAAGGTTTATTTAAAACTGTTAAGATATTTATTTTTATGTAGATGTTGATTATTTTTGACAAATAAAGTACTTATGTCGTTTGTTCCCTGTAGTTTCTTGTTTTGAAGTTTTCGAAACTCGTTGGCTTGAAACGCTTTCTCCCGTTTGTCGCTTCTTTACCCCGCGTTCGTCTTGCCGCGTACGTAACGTTAGCATTTTTAACCGACTTCCAAAAAAGGAGGAGGTTCTCAATTCGACTGTAATTTTTTTTTTTTTTTTTTATGTATGTTACATCAGAACTTTTGACCGGGTAGACCGATTTCGACAAATTTTGTTTTAATCGAAAGGTGGTGTGTGCCAATTGGTCCCATTTAAATTTATTTGAGATACAACAACTACTTTTCGAGTTATATCTAATAATGCGTTTTTACTTGACGCTTTTTTCGTCGACCTACGTTGTATTATACCGCATAACTTTCTACTGGATGTACCGATTTTTATAATTCTTTTTTTGTTAGAAAGGGGATATCCTTTGTTTGATACCATGATAAGGAAACCAGGATCTGATGATGGGATCCCAGAGAAATCGAGCGAAACTCTCGAAAATCCGTAATAACTTTTTACTGGGTGTACCGATTTTGATAATTTTTAATTTAATCGAAAGCTGATGTTTATCATGTGGTCACATATAAATTTTATTGAGATCTGATAACTACTTTTTGAGTAATCTTTGATAACGCGTAGTTGCTTGACTATTTTTTCGTCGATCTACGTTGTATTACTTGTGGATGTAATTGAAGTCGGTTTTTTTTTTCGTTTGCGAGCAAACACAATTATTTACAAATAGTATTTGTGTACCTAACAGATTCAATAGCAATTCTGTTTATTAGTGAAATTGAGCCTGATGCTTTAACAGTATTCTACGTAGTTTTTTTGATAAAACAATTTTTATTTTATTTACTTCATGCCAAATTAACACGATTACATATCATTTTATTAAATATTTTAACTTTTTCATATTTCAGCGATATTTTTTGAATGTTTTGCACTTCGTACTAAAAGTGAGGATATGATGTTACAGACGTGAGGTGCGCAAACATTTCGTGTGGGTATTTGAAGGTAGTTCAAAACTTTGAATGGCTTTTGATAGTATTTTTTAACCGACTTCAAAAAAGAAGGAGGTTACTCAATTCGACTGTATATATATAAATTATATTAATATATATATATATATATATATATATATATATATATATATATATATATATATATATATATATATATATATATATTACGTATGTTAGGCGATAACTTCGTTGTTTATGAACCGATTTTGATAATTATTTTTTTGTTGGAAAAGAGATATCCTAAGTGTGGTGATAAGGAAACCAGGATGATGGGATCCCAGAGAAATCGAGGGAAACCCTCCAAAATCCGCATAACTTTTTACTGGGTGTACCGATTTTGATGATTTTTAATCTAATGGAAAGCTGACGCTTATCATGTCACATCAGGTCACATTTAAATTTCATCGAGATCCGATTACAACTTTTGGATCAATCTTTGATAATGCGTATATACTTGACTATTTTTTCGTCTACCTACGCTGTATTACTTGTCGATGTAATTGAAGTCCTTTTTTTTCGTTTGCCAGCAAACACAATTATATTATTATTAATTAATAGGGTTGCAACCAGTAAAAATAAAACCAAACTGTATTTATAAATTTAAATTTTATTAGATACTTATCATACTTATAATCTTCATACGATTAACACGCGAATAAACACAATAAAACAAAAAACATCCAACGATCTATACTACTATGAAATAAATACTTGTATCACAAATAACACATTTTGTACATTGATAACTGTCATTCTTTATTTATTATTACTACAAATATTATGGAATATATTGTCCTTACAACTATGAAGCCATCCATACCTTCTATCGCTAAAAATCTACTTGTACCCTTCTATCCTTATAACTTTGTCTACCCTCGTATAAGTATTATGAATGACTTTCATCTATCGCATATTTGTTGAAATCACAGAAAATTTTCATTTAATATCTCATACATTAAAAATAATAATAAAATAAATACTCAAATAGTAACGCAAGACGTAATAAAATTCTATTTTTTATTATGTAAGATTTATATGATAACAATCAATTTTTAACTTTCCTTATATGTTTTTTAAATCTTAAAACCTGTTCATTATAATTTTGGAAATTTTAACTAACTACGCAATTTAAAAATAACTTTGAAAAGTATGAATCATATGTGTACAGTAATCAACATTTTACAAAACCAAATTTATAGATTAATGGAAAATAATTTTGTATCGGTGCTTTAAATATAAACAAATATTTAATATAATATTGAAAAAAATTAGATGTTCAAAAATAAATTATGCCTATTAAATTATTTGTATTAGGAAAAAGAATATCACTACATATACAAGCTTAGGGAGATTTAGAAATGTTATATATTCATTATTGCACTAAGTAATTTTACAATAGTCATTATAATATAGGAAGTTAGCAAGGGCGAACTTAATCTCCTCCAATCAACCCATGTATATTTATAATTTAAAAAAAAATTTCAATTCGTTTTTAATAACAAAATGCCTGTAAATTATATATTTGAGGAGGTAATAATTAGGTAATCATAAGTCATACATCATCTCCAAAATTATATTATTTAAACAAAATTTTCAGAAGCTTCTATTGAGTATAGTAAACCAATTTAATACTTTTCAAAATCAAGTCTAATATAATTTAAGTTCTTTAATCATAACTTTAAGTTACAGTTGAATACTTTAAAAGTTGTCTACAAAATTTTTTTTGCCCATACGTCGATTTATAGATATATTATATACTCGCGACCCGCCCCGGCTTCGCACGAGTGCAATGCTGATACTATCAACAACAAAAGATACGTTAGAAACCTCTAAAATTATTCAGTGATTCTGTACCATATTATGCATGTATTATACATATAAAGCTCCCTGTTGAATCACTCTATCTATTAAAAACACCGCATCAAATTCAGTTGAGTAGTTTTAAGGATCTAAGCGTATGCGTAGGGACAGACAGGCGGGAAGCTACTTTGTTTTATATTATGTAGTGATGAAGATGATCCTATTTGAATATAATTTGTATTTTCAACAATCAATACCTAACATAACATTACTAAGAACATAAGCTGCTAATTTTCAAAACGAAATCCCTTCGTTAAAAAGATAAATTCGAAAGTTGAGATTCATAAGAAATGGTGCAATAAAAAATAAGTTATTTAATAATTAAAATTCGTTACATTTTCTATGTTGTTCTATAGTTATCGACACGGATTATTGAGCACTTAACTTGAACATTTTATGGATATAGATATTTAATGAGTAGAAAATAGTTTTATATTTTATTTATTTTTATTTTTGTACAGAACAAAACTGTTTGCGACCCCTGCATGATTTGCAAAGCGCCCACTGTCGCCGAGCGCTCAATATCTGTACCGATAGCCAAGTTTAATTTACAACGATCGTTTATCACCAATAAAATTCAAATAACTGACACAATAAAGGCACTGATCAATTTATCACTTTGAACACATTTTATTATTTATCACAAATCAATATATACATATTTATATTACTCTCGAGACATTATATTTTGAATATAATACTTAAAACAAATACAGTATTGAAATTGGCTATATTAAATACTATTAATAATACTAAACAATAAAAAAATGTGAAAGAAAATAATAAAAAACATGTATGTATATATTGAATAAAAAACAAAAATGTGCTTCCTTTAAATTCTGACTTAGGAAAGTTTTGTCTAATATTGGACAATAAATTAAAAGTTATGATATGCTATCACTATTTTGTCTGTTTTTGTATTAACTCAGTTTGATACTTGAAAGCGAATGTTCTGAATTGAATATCACGTATTTTTATAAACAGAATAACTATTAGAATCGTTATATAATATTTGTATACATTAATTATTGAATTATAAAACTTTCTATATAACGGTGTTAAAATGTAAGTCGTATACTATTATATATTTTATTACTTAAAAATTATACTAGCAACATTATTCAAGTATTGCCTTTTAAAAGTTGTACTTAACATAGGCTTAACTTTCATAAGCCAGAGTCAAAATTTATATAAAAAAAAAATACTATTATGTTTATTAATTTACCATCATTTCTTTAAGTTTTTGTACTGGCGGTTGCTCCACTTCCTGTGCATGTACTTGACGATGTACAGAGGTAAGCAAGATACGAGTGTGATGGCCGTTACCTTCCACCAAAAGTCCCAGTGTCGTATAAAATCTCCGTCTGTTTGGTGATGGAAAATTACATTTTACTTATATCTTTGTTTAGTCTTTAAAGATTTTAGATAATTATAATATTATACAACAAGATTAGGAATTTTTATTTATGTAAAAAATTATAAATCCTTAACCAAATGTCTTCCATTTTTGAAGTCTCTAAAACTGTTTTCAGATTAAGCTTTGTATTTTGTTTTCAACATTATTTAGAAATCTGTAGATCTTAAGAAAAATATGGAGATATGTATATGCATCCGCTCATCTACTTCTATAATTAAGCAGCTATTTGAAGGAATGAAAATAATTTTATTTGATCACAACTTATAACAGTAATATTTAAAATTAATAACATAAAAAAAAATAACACCATACTACTAATCCAGTAAGCACGATATTTTTTTTTTGAATCCATAGAAAATATCCAAGATAGATTATCTTATAATCTATATAAATAAAAATGAATGTTGCTAAACGCATAACTCGAGAATTGCTCAACCAATTCGGCTAATAATTTTTTTTGTATGTTCCTAAAGGTTTTAGTACTAATTATATATATTCTTTATTGCACTTTAAAAAAAAACATAATTACAAGTCATTTTCACAAAGGATGTAGGCAAGGGCGAACTTAGTCTACTCATGGTGGTGAGAGATGATGTTACCGTGGGGCTCATAAGCGCATTTGTGATTTAGTGAAAAAAAAACTGAACAAAAAGGTAAAAAATAATAAAAAAGCGTATACTTATTTTGCACTAAAAGAAAATAAAAAAAAAAAATAAAAAATTAATTTACTATAAACTTTTGACAAAACGAAGTCTGTTCGGGCAGCTAGTGGAGAATAAATGCTTTGCTATGCAGTGGGATTACTTAACTACAATATAAGTGGACACATATTTCTTAGTGACAAACAATACATACCGAAGTATGTGGTGAAGATGAGCAGAGTCGCGGTATACATGGCGAGGCTGACAAGCTCCGCGAGGATCATGAGGCGGTGCCACGTGACCACCGTGAGCGCGACCATGATCAGCTCCGTGAGGATCAGCGCCGTGTAGCTGATCTCCACGATGTGGATCAGCTGATCCTCGAACAGTACAAGCGCGCCGTACATTATCACACCACCTGATTGAACAAGAACAATAGAATGTGTTAATTTAGATCAGTGGTTCTCAACCTTTTAGTGATGACCATTTGTCAAAATGCATGTTTTACGGAACACCGAACTGTTTTAGGGTAAAATCTGGAGTAGGTACTTAGTTATAGCCTAGTAAGACACACTCTCTCTGCATCTCGCTTTCGAGGACCACTTTGGGTGACCACATTATTATTACAATATTGGGATGAAAAAAATCTCATATTGTCATCCCAAGAGAAAAAGAGACATTACAAAAGAATCGCAGAAAGAGAAAGAGAACTGAGACAGAGTGAGAAATATATCAAAAACTCACAATATAGTCACATTATTTATATATTTTAATAGTATATTTTGTATAATATAACAATACCTTGATAAATAGAGATCCCGATCCATATATAAAACGTCTTGTATGATAACTGTCGTCCTTTTGTCATCTGCTTGTACAGTTGCGGATACCTTAGTGCTGTTACGCTTGATATATCTTTATCTAATACCTTTAAATAGAACAGTATTTTATTTAACCTCTACCGGTCATACAAAAAAAAAAAAAATTCAAAATTGATTGAAGCCATAGACAGTTTTATGTAAATGTCTGATTGTATTAAGTTGAATTGAATGGAAAAAATTGCATTTTTTTTACTACCAAATTGTCATTATTTAAGAGTTTTCATTGTGCACTATTGCAATAGCAACTAAATTATAGTAAAGGTATATTAAAAGTGACTTACGAGTGAAAATACTGGTAGCATAGTGAAAACAGTTCCATAACCGACCATAAGAAATCCAGGGTAGAGTGATACGGACGAGAAGTAAAATACTACGGAAAATACAGCCTAGAAATAAAGAAATTATAGTGTAACGTAAACATGTTATTAAAACTATCATTAACTTCATTGTAGTGACAATGTTGATACAAAACTTTTGAATAGTGATATAAATACAGATAAAAAATTCTATGAAAGAAATGGGATTATGTTTGGATTAGGATTGTTATCCTAAGAGATGTAAATAGTAGAAAGTTGCTATGTACAAGATAATGTGAACTATTATTTTGAGGATTTAAGTTACAATATGGTGATAATAGTATTGATAAAACAATTAGCTGTAAAATAAAGTGTTGGATGAGTAACTCTAGTTGTGCAACAAGTTTATAAGCTCTGGTCACCTAACTCACCACTCAAATACAACACTGCTTAGTAGCAGTATTATTTAGCTACGATCTTCTCTAAGGTCGTGGTGCTTCCCCAGTCGGGCTGCTCTAGATTTAGAGGAGAATATTTCCCGCTGCGCCCGCTTGGGATGACAGCATTAAGCCGCCGGTCTCGGTCGTTATCATAAATGTCTGATAGTGGTCGTTAATCAAAGTAGGGAACATATCTGGCTACCCGCAGGGGCGCAGCATGTTGGATTGGAAGTGATCCTTATCGTCCACGGGGCGAGAGGCCTAGGGGCAGCGGTGGGACGTGTGAGGCCTTCAGGGGCAAGAGGTGTAGGGGCAGCGGTGGGACGTGTGAGGCCTTCAGGGGCAAGAGGTGTAGGGGCAGCGGCGGGACGTGTGAGGCCTTCAGGGGCAAGAGGCGTAGGGGCAGCGGTGGGACGTGTGAGGCCTTCAGGGGCAAGAGGCGTAGGGGCAGCGGTGGGACGTGTGAGGCCTTCAGGGGCAAGAGGCGTAGGGGCAGCGGTGGGACGTGTGAGGCCTTCAGGGGCAAGAGGTGTAGGGGCAGCGGTGGGACGTGTGAGGTGTGGAGGTGTTCAGCGTGCGGACCTGCATGGTGGACACGATGAGGCCGCGGTGCACGATGAACAGGCACAGCGCGGCGGAGCGCGCCAGCGAGCGGCGGCCGTGCAGCAGCAGCAGGCGCGCCAGGCAGCTGAAGGCGCGCACGCTCACGTCGCCCGCCAGCGACGCCGCGCGCCCCTCCGCGCCCTCGATGCCCACGCCTGCCGGCGGGAAGCTGGCTCAGTATAGGACGGCAGCGAGTGGCGGCGTGCCACGGCCGAAATGTGGACACTTCACTGAGAGTTAAATCTTAAGCCCCGATAAAAATATTTCGTTCAAATTCAATTTTGAAGTAATAATAATAATAATATTCTTTATTGCACACTATTAAAAGATACAAACAAAAGTAGTATAATTAGAGGAAGATGAACAAAGGCGGTCTTATCGCTAAAAGAGCGATTTCTTCCAGACAACCTTTGGGTATAGGACAGCGTATAGAAAAGCGGTTAGGAAGTGTACAAATAAGAAAGTCGTTGTAGTAGTAGTGGAGTATGAAAGTCGTTCCCCGTTAATCGTCTCAATGAGCGGTTATGGACGATGGAAATTAGTTATTGAGGTAGGGTATACTGGGACATATCCTACTCAAAATCTGGAGCAGATCGCTTGGAAAAGTACCTCAACCTTACAAACGATCGCAGGTAACTAGCAATGCTCTGAAGAATCTTAAGCAATATTGTGTTTCTACGAAGAGTAAGGTAGCCAGAGCGACTGTTGCGATACTTTTGGTGCTGTAGTCTTCCACAAACTACGGTAACCGCATACTATGATGTACGTTTGTATATTATAATAAAAATAAAAAGGTTCGCGCAAAGCCACGATACGATACATAAGGGCTCGGAATCGTTGTAATAGGGTATGTAGAGATGCACAACAACGCCGTATTTATAAATCTGTCATCGAAGAAGACCCTAGTAAAGTCTGGAACTTTCTAAATTAAAATAATTATAAAAAAAAATTATATCAATTATTGCTCTCAAAATTTAGACTTTAACGAGTTGAATCTCCATTTTTCCTCATTTGTTACCTTTGATAGTGTGCTAAATCTTTCACTTGAAATCAACTTTCAACTTTGACAACTCCTAATACCCCCACTTTCTTTCTTAACTAGCTGGATGAATGTGATGTTAAGAAGAGCATTTTAGCTATTAAGTCCAACTCCGTTAGGTCTGGTCTGACAGCATTAGTCGTAAGATAATCATTCCGCTCGGTGTGCAATAAAGTGTACTGTTATGTTTTGTTACGTTGTATAGTAATCTCACCCATGTCGGCCTCTTGTATCATAGCGACGTCATTCCCACCATCCCCAGCCGCAGCTACTACCAGGCCACGCGCGCGCAACAGCTGCGCCACGCGCGCCTTCTGCGTCGGGGAACACCTCGCCACCACCACGCCCGAGCACGCGCACAGCAACTCCACGAACTCCGCCTCGTACGACCGCAGGCACACTTCCAGCGTCTCGCCCTCCACGATGAGGTCGGTGCCCTCCGCGTTACCCGCCAGTGACGTCAGCAGCGCGTACGCGTCTCTACGCGACGTGCACTCGGGCGCGGCGAGCCAGCGTGCACCGCCGCCCAGTTGTAGCGAGCGAGCGATGCACAGCGCCGTCTCCAGCTTGTCGCCCGTCAGCATCCAGATCTGAAAACAAAACACAAACAACGTTAACATCTCGGCGCAGTGAAATTGGACATAGTGTGACTGCGCTACAGCACGCACGCACGCACGCACGCACGACGCTCCGCACCTTGATCCCGGCGGCGCGCAGGTCGGCCAGCGTGGCGGGCACGCGCTCGGCCAGGCGGTCCTCCACGCCGGTGAGCGCCAGCAGCGCCAGCCCCCGCTGCAGCCGCGCCAGGCACGCCGCCGTGCGTTCCGTGCGTGACGTCACGCTCAGACGCGCCTCCTTGTACTCGCTCTGCAACAAATTACACATTACTGAACTTACTCAACAACCTATCTTCTCTCAGTAACACCTCAGTCAGTACTGGAAAACTGACTAACGACAGGTTAAAAAATTTATAAACAAATCAACGATCAACGGTATCAAGAGTGAAGTTGATCACAGATGCTTTTCACAAGTTAAGTAAACCTATTGTCAGGAGTAGATAATAGCTTCCTTCTCCCAAATCAATTTCTCCCCTTTTTTGTGTTATTATTTAGGCGCAATTAGTGCATTGATTAAACCTCTGTGACTAGCTTACTGGTTTTTGTGATAATTTCCATGAAATAAATATAAACAATAATTGTATAAAAGCTTAAGGACAGTCAAAATGATCACCTCAAACTCCAAGTACTCGTTCTTAGTCAAAGTCTTCTTGGCAACGACTAGAGTCCGTAAGCCCTCCGCAGCCAGCTTCGTGCACTCAGCACTGAGCCAGGAAGAGTTTAACAGCTTGGCCAACGCTACATCTGCGCCTTTCACATAGTAGGTGATCTTTTGAGTGTTTTCATCCTGTAATAAAAAAAATAATGAGGTACTTTATATATATTTATCTTAGTTTCAGACACAATAAACGTGCATGAGTATTATATAAAATCGTGTTACATATAGAAAAATACGCTGCAAGATATGGAGGCTTAAAGTTTAAAATTAAATAAAACCAGCATGAAAACTAGAAGAAATAGCTCTTATAAAAGACTTCAGTGCTTTACAGCGGCTGAATATGACAACTATTCATTGATATAAGAATAGAAAGAAGTAGAATTCTAATGATACTGTCTGCTAACCGACAATATCTACACAAAACCCATAAACGCTGCAAAATGAAAAGAAACCATAGCATATAAGCATAACTATAAGTAACAAAAATAATTGAAGATAAAAACAAGCCACACCGTAAAGTGTTTTACCTGAACAATGATGCCCATCATTTTGCTCTCGCTGGTAAAAGGGAATAACTGCAGAATATTGTACGATATAATCTCATTAGCTGCGCGAAGTTTCAGGGATATATTGTGCAAGTCGCGACTGTAGAGAGATACGCCCATCTGTTGAAGAAATATAAATGTGTTAACTCGTGTGGAGGTGGAGACTTTTAACAGCTAGAATAAGGGAGACAAGGATTTTTATTTCAATTCCCTTGTAGCACACAATATCGTCAGATTAATTGTCTGATATACTAGTGCAGTGGTCACAACGACTAGCTGTTACTTGTTTGATCCGCACTTCATTGAATTGTAACCATCAAGTGTGATGCGGTTATTTGATTTTAAAAATTTATCCAACTAAAAACAACTTGTGAATACATCTTCAACCATTAAGAAGGGAAATTTATTTTTTAAAAACAACAACAAAATTTACGATGTGACTATATACATTTTTTTTAATGTCATACTAAATAATCAAAACAAAATTCACTGACCATATCAGTCCATTTGACGAGAGCGACTTCATCCGGACTGGCCGCTTGGTAGTCGCACAGTTGTTGTTGAGGCACTGCACCGCCGCAGCTCTCAGACATTACCGAGCTATCCATATCTGGATAAAATGTTGAAGTAATACTTCTTTTGGCGCGTTAGGGAAAAATCATCATTCATCATTCATCATTCATCATCATCATCATCATCATTTCAGCCTATCACAGTCCACTGCTGGTCATGCGCCTCTACAAGTTCACGCCAAAAATGGCGTGAACTCATGTGTTTTGCCCATAGTCACCAAGCTGGGCAGGCAGGTTGCTGACGGCAGGGCTGGCTAGGGAAAAATGATGAGGGTAAATTTTTACGATGCGCGCGCACAAAAAACCGACATCTTAAAGTTAGCTAGTCAACGAAGAAGAAGTTAGCAACGTGAAGTTAGCTAGCCAATGAAGTATAACTTCTTACGTGCGTACATAAGTACATATACACACATTTTTTTACATATCATATTACTAATATACTGCTGCAAAGACTGACTAACTATATATTACAGATAATGAACTTTTATGAATTTAATGAAATTTTATGAATCAAAGAAGGTGAGGAGAGCGTTTCTTTCATTTTTAAATTTATACCATAAAAAATTTATTTATTTATTTATTTTATACTTTATTGTACACCACAAATATATTACAAACAAAGCATAAAGATAGTTACAGACAGTGAAGTACAATGGGCGGACTTATGGCTAATTAGCCATTTCTTCCAGACAACCCAAAATTTAGCTTTGTAAAATGATATTAGTTTATTATTCGTCCATTTTACACGCAGATGTGATGTTAAAATAGAGTGCCACAGCCAGCTCCGCTTCTCGTCCTGCCTCTAAATTGTTTCTTATGCTTACGCTATTACGTAATACATTTTACCCATCTCACAGCACTACTTCACAAATTTTTAGAGACTCAAATATTATATTTCCTTTTCTGTCATGGAAGACAGTATGCTAAGAAGTTACCTGACTTAGGCTCATCAGCTGGCTGGTCATCCATATCATAACCGGGGTGACATTGTAACAGAGCGCCAGGGTGGTACTGCTTCCCAAACTTGTCTCTAAATATTAAGCTCCCCTTCCGCCAAAAACACAGTATCAAAGTAAGAAGAAATTACCTGACTGAGCCTCATCAGCTCGTTGGTCATCCATGTCATAAACCGGAGTGACGTTGTGACAGACCGCCAGAGCGAGCACAGCTTCCCAAATTTGTCTTGGAGTCGGCGCCATCGCCGCCCCTTCAGTTGTAGGCGATGTCGGTAAAGATGGTGCGTCGTTTGTTACGTGCTGGGTTAGGAACGCTTCTACCTGTAAGGTTATTTGTTTTTGTAGAAAAAATCTGTGATCTCCTAATGAGTTACATAAAAACAAAATTATAAACGTAGATTTTTATATCATTAAAATTAATGTGAAAAATATGTTTAAAGCTTCTGATGATACGAGGGCTAAGTAACTAACCACTGCTATTTAAGAAGTTAAAATTAAAAAAAAAATAAATGTCATTTTTAAATTCGTATCTCTGGCCACCTGTGTTCTAAATTCGAATTTGGTGGCGTGAAAATTTTACTGATTTTTTGCCATTTGAAAATATATTTCGTCAACTGTTT
This sequence comes from Melitaea cinxia, assembly GCF_905220565.1. Taxonomy (NCBI): domain Eukaryota; kingdom Metazoa; phylum Arthropoda; class Insecta; order Lepidoptera; family Nymphalidae; genus Melitaea; species Melitaea cinxia. The sequence goes on along the minus strand of NC_059395.1, from coordinate 4,208,919 downwards.
TCAAAATGGATAAAATTGAACAAAGAGCGGTGATAAAGTTTCTTCATATGAAGGGCATGAAGGGGAAAGATATCTATGATGAGTTAAAGAATGTTTTGGGTGAATGTGCTCCTTCTTATGCCACAGTAAAAAACTGGGTGGCTGAGTTTAAGCGCGGTCGTACAGACGATTGAAGTTATCTGAAATAGCTGACACTACAGGTATCTCAAAAGAACGGGTACATCATATCCTAAGTGAGGAATTAAATATGAAAAAGTTATCGGCCCGTTGGGTGCCGCGGTTGCTTAAGCACGATCAAAAAAGGATGCGGGTACAAAACTCAAAAGAAAGTCTGAACCGTTTTCAGAGTAATAAGGCCGATTTTTTACGTCGATTTGTAACAGATGAAACATGGGTTCATCATTACACGCCAGAATCAAAAATTCAATCAAAACAGTGGACTCAATCGGGATGCCCGGCTCCAAAAAAAGCCATGGCTGTAAACTCGGCTGGAAAAGTGATGGCTTCCGTCTTTTGCGATGCAGAAGGGATCTTGATGATAGATTACCTTCCTGAAGGTCAAACAATAATGGAGAATACTACGCTAATCTTCTAGATATGCTTCATCAATGTATTCAGCAAATACGACCGGGTTTGGCTAAAAAAAAAATCACCTTCCACCAAAACAACACTAGGGTTCACACATGTGTTAAAGCTATGGCAAAAATCAACGAATTTAAGTATGATTTGCTGCCCCACCCACCTTATTCGCCTGATCTAGCGCCATCAGACTTCCACTTATTCCCTAAGCTCAAAACTTTTTTGGGCGAATAGAAATTTGCCACAAATAATCAAGTCATAGCCGCTGTAGAGGAGTATTTTGCAGGCCTCGAAAGAAATCATTTTATAGAAGGCATTACTGCTTTAGAACGAAGATGGAATAAGTGCGTAGAGGTCCACGGAGACTATGTCGACAAATAAAATTAATTTTATCACGGAAAGTTAAGTGTTTTCTTATTAGGCTAGTTACTTATCATCCCACCCTCGTTAAATAAATGTACAGGTTACCGCACACTCAGCAATGTTGTGATCTAATAACCTCCTTTAGTTCACGTTAGTTCTTGTGAAACTACTGTTTTGCATATATCTAAGATTTCCATACACATATGACGGCACATATGACGTCTGTACTTCTGCCTATACTACAATTATCTTAAAGTTAATCGACTCTCATCAGTAGATCGACTTTCATTGGGTTTGGTTTACCTCATGACCGTCCCTCACATGTCATATCTCACTCACATATAAATTGTACACCATACAATAAGTAATATCGGTCCAATAGTTTTAGAGTTTATCTATTACAAACAAATAAAGTATGAAATTTAGGAAAAATCTTATAATTATTAGTATGGAAATACAGATTTAAACTCACCTCATAAAAATTATTCTTATCGAACAATGCATTACCGAGGTGCAACTTCTGAAACACCATTTCGTTTTTCGTCAGAGTTCCAGTTTTATCAGCCAGTAGATACTGTATCCTGCCCAGTTCCTCTGGTATGGTGGTGGAACGCATTACGGTCCCTTCGATTTTCTTATCACGTTGTATTGTCCACGAATAGAACGCCTTGCCCATGTCTAAGTTGACGCGCAGACTGTATACCAATCCACGGTTATGATTTTTTTGTTTTTTAAGATATATTTGAGGTTTTAAGTTTTATGTTCACATAATTATATAATATGCTGTGTAGTTATGGCAGTAAGAATATAGCCACCCCTTCTCTTCCCGTGGGTGTCGTAAGAGACGACTAAGGGATAACACAGTTCCACTACCACCTTAGAACTTAAAAAGCCGACCGATGGCGTGATAACCATCCAACTGCTGGCTTTGAAATATACAGGCCGAAGACGGGCAGCAGCGTCATCGGTGCGACAAAGCCAGTACTGCGGTCACCAACCCGCCTGCCCAGCGTGGTGACTATGGGCAAAACACATGAGTTCACGTTATTTTTGGCGCGAACTTTTGGAGGCCTATGTCCAGCAGTGGACTGTATTAGGCTGAAGTGCTGATGATGATGATGAATTATATAAAAATTAATTATGCCAAAACGTGATCTTGGATATTTTTTTATATTCATTAATTGTTTTTTTAGTATTCAATAGGGAAATGTGCTAAAATCGTCGTATATAATTTTGTAATTGAAAGTCTGCTTATATTGTTAGTAAAATTTCAAGCGATTGCTATTGTAAAATTATGAAAAATCTAAAATCTATCAACACTGTAACAGGTTTTTGAGTCTAGAAATGTTATTTAACATGTTAAACATCACACTAGACAATGTTGTGCGATTTTTCTATAATTACTTATAGAAAAACGACACAAAATTTCATTACTTCACTACTAGATTCACTTAATCGACACAAAATATATTAAAATGCTCATAAGAATCACATTATCACTTTTTTTTTTTGCTTTAATTTTTGGACATTCTTACCCCTTACGCCCCAAACCTAACTGAAAATGTGTTATTTTTCTTAGTGTTAAAAGTATTAAAATTTAAACTGACCTGATAGGTATGATGTACGAGAAGAGCAGCACGAATCTGAACAGGAACCCGTACCACGGACCATCGAATCCCTTCAACACTATCATTAGTAGTGATGTGAAGAGAGTAGCGACAAACAGTACTTTGGTAAAATCGTTCACTTGCAGGTCCAGCCGACCAATTTTCGACCGAGGCGCTGAGTTGTTCATAACACTTCGAGTTTCACTACCTATGAGATATTTAGTATTTTTCACTATGTGGCTTCTATAGATGTCCGAATTAGGAAAGAGCTGAGATCAATATGGGGTATTTACCTACAAATATTTTCAACATATCTTTGAAACAGGAATTCCCAAATTACTTTAAGCAACAGACCATTTTTAAAAATGAATTGATAGCGAAGACCCCAATAGCTAAATGAGTTTGAAAATCGTAGTTTTCTTTCTTTTTGCTACAAGTTATTTACGAATTAAAGAACTTTGCGGTTTTTGTTTGTACCCCTGAAAAACTGACCACTTCTGGAATCTCTGATTTAAGCAATGTCAAAGGTCATTTGGCGACACAAATATTAACTAATGACAACATTGTTTTCAGCATTAAAATAGAATAATATTTAGATCAAACAGAAAATGTTATTCTAGATTTCCTTTATTATTGGACATACTAGTAAAAAGACCGCAAAAGTTGTACACTGTGCATCTTTGTTGTATTACACTAATAAATATATTTAAAAAATTAGTCATTAATAGAATAACATATGTTTAAAATCTAAATAATAGTTTCAAAATATTTTAACTGAATGAATTTGAAACAGTATTTTAACTACGTTATTGACCTACAAATTCAATTACAACAAAAGGTCAGGCTATAATTTTTTTCGTCATAACCAACTATTTTTGTGTTATTACCAACCATACCTTGTCACGAACATTTGTTTTAAAATCTAGAAACTGCGTCGCTCTTAGAACACCCACTTTCTACAGACTATGTTTACAAGACAGTCATAAAACTAGATTTGAAAAATAATCAAAGAGTATAGATATGTTAGAGTGCCGAAAATTATTTAATATTTTAAATAACAAAGTAAAATATTGGTAACATTAGATTAGAACTTGGAAAATAGTTCACGAAAACGGTCAGATGAATCCCAGCTGCCTGCCATATCATTGTCAGAAACCGGTCTTATAATGACGTATTACAATACTGTATTTAATACTATGTATACATTACATTCTATATTGCACTTAAAAAAAGAAACAAGTAAAAATCATATTTATAAAGAAAATTAGCAAGGGCGAACTTATCTTTATAAGAGATCTCTACCAGTCTACCCGTGGTGGTGAGAATAGATGTTACCGTGGGGCACAGACGTGCAAGAGTGATATATATTGTATTAAAAGGTTCGTTTTTAGTGATATTCTTCTTACCAGTATAAATAACCAGTCCAGTGGCCTGTCCTGACGCTACGACACACCCACTCCACAATGTATTCTCAATGTCCAAAGAATCACTCTCCTCTTCATCCAATCTCGTGCACGTACCGATAAACGAATGTATATCTTTCTCCGGTTTCTCTACAAACAGTTGCGCGTTTATGTCCAGCAAGTGGGCGTCGGTTGGAAGTTTCTGGGTCGACGGTAAGGGTATTCTTAAAAAATAGAAAATAAAAGATTAAATGAAATATCTATTGAGGTAGGACACAGCAGAAAATATCTAAGATCAATAGGATCTTGCTTAAAATTTGGAGCAGCGTGAGTGAGGAAGTGCTCCTAGTAGTTCGTTATAGTCGATCATAGCATAATTGTGTTTGCAGGCAAACGAAGAAAAACCGACTTCAATTTTATCAAAAAGTAATACAACGTAGTAGGCAGAAAAAATAGTCAAGTAAATACGCATTATCAAAGATTACTCCAAAATTTGTAATCAGATCTCGATGAAATTTAAATGTAACCACATGATAAACATCGACTTTCGATTAAATTAAAAATCATTAAAATCGGTACACCTAGTAAAAAGTTATGCGAGTATGTATTTTCGAGAGCTTCCCTCGATTTCTCTGGGATTCCATCACCAGATCCTGGTTTCCTTAGCATGGTACCAAACTAGGGATATCTTCTTTCCAACAAAAAAAGAATTGTCAAAATCGGTTCATAAACGACGAAATTATCCCCGAACATATATTATTTTTATTTTTTATTTTGTTTTATTAGGAAAGCATACAGTGATACATTTTAACAATTGCTTTAAAAAAAGGAAATATCTAAGCACCATTTAGTTGCTTTCGCATGTACAAATCTATTATTTTGAATGCATTTAAAAATTTACAACAGTTAAAAATTTAAAAAAAAAAATTAAAAAATCCAGCATGAAATTAACTACATACCTACACTATATATGAACTTTAAATAAGGAAAAAAGGTTTATGATACCATATCGAACCAGTGTCTTGCCAGTTTCGTTCTAATTGTTTTTACAGACGTGTTAAATAGGTCAAAGTCGGGGAAGTCATTCAGCTTATTGATTTGATCTGCGGACCTCAAAAGAAAGGAGTTTTGCCTATAGTTTGCCGAGCAACTAGGGGCATGTAAATAGTTGAGGGGATGTCTGTTTGAGTACGCGCGCGCCTGATGATCGCGTGGGGCGCGCGAGACGCAAGGGGCGGGGAGTGCCGGCGACGATGCGAGCGCAGCGCCGACGAATTAAATTGTCATCCGCGACGCCGAGCCGTCAACACTATTATTTCTTTATCCGCGACGCCAAGCCGTCCATAGTTTTATATATTTTTGTATTTTAAACTACAATATACGATACGAAAAAATACAGTCCACTTTCATTAACCAGCATCGGGTACCAGTTTTCCCTAACCATTACGGCACAGGGCACTGGCCCCAACAATGTCTTAATGATCTTTTAGGTAGTTTTAGGTAAATTTTAATAAGAAGATCGGGAGAATCTAATTTACTTTGCGCTATCCTGGTCAACGATGTAATGTCTGCTATTTTACGCCTTTCATGCAACGGTAATATATGATGTCTTTTGCATCTATGTTCGTAACATTCGTCAAACTTGTTAGACTTGAACTGAAGATATCCCATGTATATATATTGTATATATATACATATGTATATATATAAAATATATATACATATATACGGTCGAATTGAGTAACCTCCTCCTTTTTTTGAAGTCGGTTAAAAATGATATTGCTCACAAGTATTGTGGTGTTCCTGAAGTGAGTATGATAGCCAAACCCACTAACGGGGAGGTTCTGAGTATAGGGCCGAAAAAACGTAGGCTACGGTAACCGCTTCACATCACACAGAAGGATCGCAAGCTTAGTATAGGCATAAATAACTGCATACATAGACCGCAGCAAAGACTTGCCACGGTCCGACTGTCCAACATCGTCAAAGTCTTATAAATTGCCGCTTATATAACAATATTGATTTACCATAAAAGTAATTAAGAGCCATTTCACAAAAAAAGGTAACAATCCGCGAAATTGTAATATTTTGACGTCGTTAATCTCAGTGTTGGATGCAATAATGTAATTTATATTCTTGAAATATAATAGAGCAACCTTTGTTGTAGTCCATAGTCCGATCAGAATTTTGATTTATATTATGTGTATAAAATTATTAACCTTTTCATCAGCCTCCTCCCTGGGTAAACGGTCGCAATGTATACTTTGAAGTCCTACTTTTCAATAACCTCTACGTTGAAACCATTTTAAAAAAATATCATAATATGTGGAATATAATTTTGTTGTCCACTATCATAGATTTTTATTCCATTTGTATCTCTATTAAACGATAAAAAAAATTTAAAGTTACGAATATTTTCCAAATAAGTACAATTTTAAAAGCGATATTTCTCTTAGAAAACTAAGAAATTTTAACGAACTATCTCCATCAAAGTAAACTTACATCATTAAGGAATACAAAAAAAATAATTAAAAGATGTAATTATTTTTAATACATTTTATATTAAATAATAAAAAGATAGTATATATTGCCACGCATCAAGCCCGGTAAATCAGTCGAGCGCTAGCGCTCTTAGAGGTAAGGTCCACGCCAAATTCTGCGCAGCCGTCTCTTTCGCTCACACGCGCCAAGCGCCTGTTGTTATAGCGGATAAAACGCATTTGATACTTTCATAATAAAATATAAATAAAATAAACATATTACGAAAATGACTGTAAAATAATATAATGATAATTTCTGTAAACAAATGTATAATTTAATTTTCTTTTCTCACACTATAATACAAATAGGCATTTCAATCTGTTTGTCTTGTTATTTGTTAATTAATATGTTTGTCGGTGTCGATGTCATTAAATGCTTTTTTATTCATATCGTAAATATTAGATTCATTCGTAAACTGAAAAAACTAAATCAATTTAAAAAAATTGTTTCATAAAATTGATTTTTTTAATTTTATTTTAAATTTATTGACTGTTGTTATATAACATACTTGAAATTTTTAACAAATTAATTATGTAAAAAACATTTTATACCATGGTTATAATTTTTATTATACATCAGAAAATGATCACGATGGTCTTTTGGTTGTCACACTATACGTACTAGCACAAAGATCGAGCGGCACGTACGACTCGCGCGATGCGACCAAATTTACCTAAACTTGCAGAGCGTAAAATTGTGAAATGGCTCTTAACACCAATTTTTATTTATTTACACCTAGCTTATCATACATATATTGTTAAAAAAAAACTAGTCCTTCAGGATTTGTACGGAAAATTAAACTGGTAAAACCGCGAAGCGCAGCTTAGCTTGTTTTCTACATAATTTAATCAAATCATTCGCAACTAGTTTGACGTAAAATAATACGCAAGAAAACGTCTATTTATACATTTTATAATGGTTTATTTAGCTCGAGATGTACTAAAATCCCAATGATAAACATTCTTATCTCCGTAAATGAGAAACGCTACACGCTTCATGTCAATGACTCAGTCTGAACTAGTTTAACAATAACAATTATCTATACTTATAGTATTAATTATAATTACAACTGATATTTAGGCAGACGCGAATACTGGAAACGAGCGGTAATTAAATAAGAGTAATTGCACTTAATTACGCTTAAGCGTACGGCTCACCTGATGGTAAGCGGTTAAAGTAGCTTATAGGCTGTAGCCCTAGAAGCATTACAAGCGCGTTGCCGACCCTATCCCCAAACCTCAGGAGCTCTGGTTACCTCACTCACCACAGGAACACAACACTGCTTGAAGCAGTATTATTTAGCTGTGATCTTTTGTGAGATCGATGTCCTTCCCCAGCTGGGCCGTTCCGCATTTTGAGCAGAATATTTTCTATAAAATATCCTACCTCATTTACGTACATAATGTATACATAAAATGGTCTATAATTTGTCTGAATTTATGTGTATGAAAAAGTACTCTATTTTCATTTATTTACGTGGATTATTTACTTCCAATAGCAACAAAAAACGATGATTCACGAATATCACGTAGAATGAAGAAGACACAAAGTGAATTGGTGCACTTTGTGATTACAAAACAATGTACTCTGCGTCTAAAGGAAAAAAAAAACATTAAAGTTAAATATTTTAATAACTTATATTAAATTAATACATTGCTATATTTTTTGGACATGGTTAATATCGATTTATTATGGTTATTATCTGGAGATAATTGGACGAGGGATGTGTCCCTGTGGACCCTTCGATTTCACACCACAAGAAAGAGAGGAAGACAAAGGAAGCGATGGTCAGACGAGATCAGAAGGGTTGCAGGCCCATTATGGCAGAGGGCTGCATTGTCCCGAGAGAAGTGGAAGGAGCTGGAGGAGGCCTTTGTGGCTTTGAAGAGGCATTTTTGTAATATTGTCGATCAACATGCATAAAAGGTTTAATAAATAAATAAATATCTATTTACTACAAGTTTATGAGAAATAAAATGTCATTGAAATGGATCTTAGTTTTTTTGTAACACAGCTAGGTGACGGGGGAATGCGCATTTCCGATCATCCCATACCATGATTACTCATATTAGTACATTATGTTGATACAAAGTTAACTTTATAAATATAAACAGCACTTGTTAGAAGAACTAAAAACTACTATAAGCGCATTTATATTTTTAAACGGTTTTATTTAGCTCACCCCGTTTGTTTTATTTTTTATTTATTATTTATTCTTGGGTCAAATTTAGTAATTCAAATTTCACCCTCTTCCTGTCAGCCGATTAATCTGAAATTTTGTATACACTTTGGATTTTGGTGACAATACAATTATGTTTATTCATTATCATTATAAATTCAAGATGGCCGCCGCTACAAAATGGCGGATAATTTATGTTTTAATAATCCCATCAATATGGGTATCAAATGAAAGGGCTCAACAAGCAGAATACAATATACTATAAAAAATTGAAATCCAAGATGGCGGCCGCTACAAAATGGCGGATAACGTAGGTTTTATCGATCCCATCAATATGGGTATCAAATGAAAGTGCTCAACCAGTATAATCAATGTACTATATAAAATTAAAATCCAAGATGGCGGCCTCTACAAAATGGCGGATAACTTAGGTTTTATCAATCCCATCAACATGGGTATCAAATGAAAGGTCTCAACAAGTAGAATACAATTTACTATGCAAAATTGAAATCTAAGCTGGCCGCCGCTACCAAATGTCTGATAACAATTTTTTATCAATCCCACCAATATGGGTATCAAATAAAAGGGCTTGACAAGAAGACTACAGTGCACTATACAACCTCAATATTTAAGATGGGCCTTGCAATAATGAAGCACTAAATGAATTAAACAGAATGCGAAATAAAAACTAAAAACTAGAAAATAAAAATAGGTAAAAAAACTTTTTAAGTTAAACGGTTTTATGTTAAACATACATTGCAATGTTTAAGATAAATGTACTAAAAACCAAAAAATAATAAAATAGATACAGTCGTGGGTATAATAAACATATGCATAGACTAGACTAAAATAAAACCGTGGGGCACGTCAATTGTCTACAATCGTTGATTAAAATGTTTGTTTTGTAATGTTACACTATAATTAGGCAGTTGTTCAACCGACAAAGATGGACGTGTGATAAGTAGGGCTAGAATGTGGAAACAAGCTAGCAAGCTCGATTATAAGCGAGTTTTAGGGTTTCATAGTGGTGAGCGAGTAGTACTTTTATCATATGTTTTGTCGATTAAAGACAAACTACGAGCAGTGAAACGATTCCTCGCCAGCCAGCAGTGTGAATGTCCAACGATAAACTAGTTGAAACATCTCTTTTATTTACATGGAGTGTATAACTATTGGAATTTCCATGAGCAAGAAAATAGTAAGTAATTTCCTCACCGTCTGCGGGCCAACTGCCTATTTTAACGACGAATTAAACGATTCTTCTATCGCACATTAAGTCGATAATTTGTAGACAATTGACGTGCCCCACGGTTTTATTTTAGTCTAGTCTATGCATATGTTTATTATACCCACGACTGTATCTATTTTATTATTTTTTGGTTTTTAGTACATTTATCTTAAACATTGCAATGTATGTTTAACATAAAACCGTTTAACTTAAAAAGTTTTTTTACCTATTTTTATATATAGAACAGTTGACGTTTAGCAAATATGTAGATCCTTAAAAAAGATAACCAATTACTATTTAGCTTATTAACTACTTTAGCCAAAAATTTTTTGTGCTCATATCCTACTCATATCCGGTTTAAAATAAAACCTGACTTACATCTAATTAAATTAGCGATTAGCTGAAACTTGAGCCTTATACAAAGCAAGAAGAATTAAATTAAACCATGTATTGTAATTTATATATTAATTAATATAATTAATATTGATATCATAACGTTGAAGAAGTGTTTATTAGTTGAAGAAGTATTTTTGATGAAAAATTTATTAAATATAAATAGGAAATGTCTCATTTATGTGGAAGCAAATGTCCTTAACGCTCACTTAAAATATACTTTATAAACATATATATGAAACAGGAAGTTTATATAAAATTCTCACCTTACTTTCCAATCGATTTCACCATCCAGCTGGTCTGTCCTAATGAATACAGTACCCATTGTCTCATTAGTACGTAATAAGATCATATCAGCCGGTACTCTTTGACCCTTGTGGAGCATAACAATGTCTCCCACACGCAGCTCTGACGCTGGTACGTGCTCTGTGATGAATGGACGGTATCCATTTATATTTGTGTCAAGAGCTATACGTTCATAGCGCTGCCTGTTAACTTCTTTGTCTCGTCTGTAACAATGACTTCCATATACTACAAGCTGTACCTGTGACTTTATGATATTGTGATTGTATGATAATGTTGCAGTCAAAACTCTTAACCAGTCAAAAGCACTATTGACTAGCAAAATCAGTCAGAAGTACTTTTGACCGTTTGCTTTAGTCAATAACACTTTTGACTAAAATAACAGTTAAAAGTACTTTTGCCCAATGGAGCTGGTTAAAAGTACTTTTGACTAAATGATTCCGTTAAAAGTGGTTTTGACTGGTTGTATCAGTCAAAACTCTTAAAAAGTTAAGGTGGTCGATAAAAATAACGACAAACGCACATATAAACTTTTATATTACTCATTATTATTAGTGGAGAAAGTGCTGATATTAGAACAAAAATGAGTGACTACGAAAACAAACAAGGCTTTTTGCAAAGAATTTTAGCGATGGAAGATATGAAAGATAGTCATTTCAATGTGATGACAAAAGAAAAATTTAAAAAGTTTGCAATAGCTGTGAAAGACGCGAAATTTAATGAAAAGGAAACACCATTACAGTACAGTAGACTACAACGCATTAACACATTGAAGTTTGTGGTATAAAAAAATTAGTTACAAACACAGAACCTGTCAAATAATTTCGCCGGCTGAGGAAATCTACGACATTATTGATGCTGCTCATATTTCTATAGGACATTGTGGTCGCGATAGACTTAAGAATGAAACGGCAAAAAAGTACGCTAATATTACAAAATAAATGATTAATATAATTATATTTATCAATGTGCGAAGTATGCCAAAGGAAGAAAAGCAAGAAAAGGATGGGTCAGGCTTAGAAACCGATCCTGCACACTGAAATGAACAGCCGCTGCCAAGTCGATCTGATTGACATGCAGTCGCAAGAAGATCGTGTTATTAAGATTTATCAGGATCATTTGACTAAATTTATTCACATCTAACGAGTTAGTAGTGCTTTTGACTGACGCTTTTTTGCAGTTAAAAATACTTTTGACGGAGAGCGTCAGTCAAAAGTATTTTTAACCGCGAATTTGCAGTCAAAAGTACTAATAACCAATAATTTTCAGTCAAAACCACTTTTGACCAACTTGTCCAGTCAAAAGTACTTTTGACTGATTTCGCTAGTCAATAGTACTTTTGACTGGTTAAGAGTTCTGACTGCAACAATAATATCCTGAGAATCAATCAAACAGTACTTTATACATTATTAAATTTGCATAAATTTTTTATTCACAGTATATTCCATATCATTAATCTATAATCTATAATAATAATATATATAAAAGCGAAAGGTCACTCACTCATCACGAAATCTCCGAAACTATAACACCTACAAACTTGAAATTTGGCAGGTAGGCTCCTTATAGGACGTAGACATCCGCTAAGAACGGATTTTACGAAACTCGGCCCCTAAGGGGGTAAAACGGGGGTTGCAAGTTTGTATGAAAGTCCTATATTTTTGAAGTAAGAGACTTGAAATTTGAAATGTATGCTCTATAGATGATGAAAAGGTGTCTAAATAATGTATCTTTAGAAATCAACTCCTTTTTGGGGTCAAAACGGGGGATGGTAGGTTGACTCACTCATCACAAAATCTCCGAAACTATAACACCTACAAACTTGAAATTTGGCAGATAGGCTCCTTATAGGGCTTAGACATTTGTTAAGAACGGGTTTTACGAAATTCGACCCCTAAGGGGGTAAAACGGGGGTTGAAAGTTTGTATGAAAGTCCTATGTTTTTGAAGTAAGAGATTTGAAATTTAAAATGTATGCTCTTTAGATGGTGAAAAGGTGTCCAAATAATGTATCTTTAGAAATCAACTCCTTATTGGGGTTAAAACGGGGGATGGTGGGTTGACTACCTCATCACGAAATCTCCGAAACAATAACAGCCATAAAGTTGGAATTTAGCAGGTAGGTTCCTTATAGGGCGTAAACTACCGCTAAGAACGGATTTTACGAAACTCGACCCCTAAGGGTGTAAAACAGGGGTTGGAAGTTTGTATGAAAGTCCTATGTCTTTGAAGTAAGAGACTTGAAATTTAAAATATATGCTCTATAGATGGTGAGAAGGTGTCCAAATAATACATCGTAATAATCTATATTTCTATGAAAGAGTAAGGTCACTAACTCACTCATCACGAGAACTCAAAAATCGCAAGATGGTCTATCCATCCAGGTTGGACAAAGATAAAATTTGGCAGGGAGGTAGATTATAGTTAGCAGACGTCCGCTAAGATCGGATTTTACGATATTCCACCGCTAACGGGGTTTAATTGGGGTTGATAGTTTGTATGAAACATATACAGCCTAAAAATAAAACTAAAAATGTGGTGTATAGAGAGGTTTTATAAAAATAACTATTAAATTATACTACATTGTGCCTTTTAAAAAGTTACTCAGTTTGATAAGCATTTCAAGTGACTGAAATAAAAAAATAATTTGCGTTAAACATCTTAATAGTAATGCATATCTTCATAACCATGCGGACGTAGTCGCGGGCAACAGTTAGTGTATTATATTACAAAGTCCCCAAAAGTGTATGTGATCGATTCGCTCAAAATCTACTGAACGGATTTTCATGCGGTTTCACCATTGGAGAGAGGGCTCCACCATTGGCAAGAGGAAGGTTTACGGAACGGCTAAGCCGATTTTGATGAGAGTTTCACTGGAAGTTTGCCGGGAAAACTTTGTGACACACTAATTTCAACGCGGGCGAAGCCGCGGGCACAGCTAGTATGTCTATAAATGTGTCATATGTGTGTATGTATATCATTTTATGAAAAAAAAAACATTTAAATTTAATAAGTTTTCTCTATTCTATTTGGAAAGAACATAATTGAATTTAAATTAAGAGATATAAAAAATAGATTTCTAACTTAAACTATAGAGGAAAATAGAAAAATCTCGAAATATAGACAAGATCACACTCACAATTTGTGAAACTAGTGGTCACCCAGTGGTCGAAATTCGACCACAATTAATTTAATTTCAATTATAAGTTTGAACATTATTAAGGTTCTGTTATCAAAGACTATAATTTATAATAATAAGGAAAAGGGTATATAAATGTGTGTGTGTGTGTGTGAAATAAAAGGTAGTGTGTACAATGTTTTTTTTTTTATTATTATTATTGATTTCATGTATTTTTTATGCATAATTTTGATAAAATATTAGCATTCTGCACTACTTCAGGGGTACAAGGTCTTTGCTTCACACATTAATATAATTATATAGATTTTTGTAAATGTAAACATTTCTATACTTAATACTCTCACCTGTATCTTCTAAAATCATCGACAGCTTCTCTGAACAATGTTACGGCAAGTACAAAACAAAGTGGTCCCCAATATGTATACAAATAACCAATCCTGATGCTCGGAATGAATTGACTAAGTGCCATCACCAGGAAGTACAGGTTCAAAAAAAACCTGAACTGTTCGAATAGTACCAGTGGCAGGAATGTAATGATATTATATTTCTGAAACACGGAAAAAATTATTAATTATATTCTTTGACGCTATTTTATTGAGATTCTCAAAATTGCTTATTATTATATTGAGATTCTCTAAATATTGAAATATTGCCGATGTGCTGATGACTGAACAAAGGCAAACAATAACCACAGTAAGTCCCATGTGAACGACAGCAACTATATTAAGTAGAGTATTTTTAATATATAGTTAGTTCAATAGATTAATATCCATTTGTATATTAGATAACAACGAACATTAGTATTAATTTTAGAGTAACAGTGAAAAGTTTAGTCTTTTGCTCTTAGATATATTGTTATTTATTTACTGTTAATTTCTGTTTTGTTGTAGAAATTTTGAATAAAATTAACCAAAATACTTATATAATAGTTTTTGATGTGATTATAATGTTATTATTATCATCATTGATGGAAGTTTTAATATTATTTGTTAATATTACATTCAATAAGTCATTGGGTTGAGAAATCACAGTTAAGCAAAAATTACGTTACTAACATCATACGTCATACATAAAGATCTATGCTCTTAATAGATTCTTTATTATTTAAGCGTGCGACTGATCGAGGTCAGACTCACCTGATTGCAAACATAGTTGGCAGGAAATTCTTCTTCAGGCAGTTGTCCTAAGTATATGACCCTCGAACATAGCTCACGTTTACGAAACCACGGAAACTGAAACCTAAAATCGAAATGTTATGATAAACAGAGGCGTACCATTAGGAAAATAAAAACAGAACTTACGTTATTCCTACCTAGTCGATATTGATTTCTTTTTCGGACGTGGTAACAGCGGCGTAGTCTCCATAATTCATATGATAATAGATATTCAATTTTGTATATACATTATATGTTTTTTATATGAAACATTTATTCTACATTTAACAACAAAGCAACAAACACTTTCGTATCTAATCAGTATTTGACAACTGAGCGGATGGCAAAATTGACAACTGACAATTCGCGGGACATGGATAAAGTGCACATAAAAATGTAATAATTATTGTATTATGTACCTTCCTTTATGCTCCATTCTACGTGATATTGGGGAAATCCTATATGCTCATTTGGCACTATTGAAAGCCATTTATCCTAAAAAAGGAAGAATAATATGAATGTAAGCAACCAGTTTGTATTGTCACTCATATAAAAATAAACTCCCCAATTTCTGTTAAAACAGATTTTAAATAAGTTAGTTAATATAATTTTTGCAATTTTATGTATGACTGTATTTTTTATTTCATTAATAAACAAACGCATCTCATTAACAAATTGAACAAGTGAATGAGTTTGTGTATCTGGGTTCAAAGTTTACAAGAGATGGAAAGTCTGAGAGTGCTGTGCATGAGGGAGGGGGTGCTGGTTCCGACACTCATGTACGGAAGTGAAAGTTGGGTATGGCAGAAGAAACATGAAAGGAGAATAAATGCAGTTGAAATGAGAGCGTTAAGAAGTATGATAGGAGTTAAACTGAGTGACAGGTTAAGAAATAGTGAGATAAGGAAACGTTGTGGTCTGAAAGAAGATGTAGTGACAAAAATTGAGAAAGGTATGCTCAGATGGTTTGGTTATGTCGAGAGAATGAGTGAAGAACGATTGACGGAAAAAGTGTATAACGCGACTGTGGATGGAAGGGTTGGAAGGGGTAGACCTAGGCGGACGTTCCGAAACCAAATAAGGGACGTCTTGAAAAAAGGCCAGGTCAAGAGTACCTTAGATCGAAGAGCATGTATGAAGGGAATAATGAAAGTGGACGAAGCGAAAGAAGTATGTAAGTGTTAGAAAAACTCAATATGCACTATTATAAAGTTTATTAATTAACACATCAGTACTTAACGCCACTAAGTAATATCGAGACCGCCTTTTACGTCTGATCCGTAGTCAGTATATATTCTCTCTCCTTTTTGATCTACCACCGCCAAAACTAAATTAAACTAATTCCCGCCAACGTTCTATTTTTTTTAAAGTGTCAACTGTGTTGCCATGACAAACGAGTTATCAAAGGTTTTGTAATTAACCGATTTTACTGATATTAAAATGATAGTGTCGCTAAACCTTAAAATAAATGTTTTGATTATTGATTTATATTTTTAATACTCTAACATAAAGTTCGCAGCAAGTGGAAAGAAGTGGTCTCTGCCTACCCCTACGGGAAAGAGGCGTGATTATATGTATGTGCACATATCATTAAGTATTTAGTATTTAAATTTTATTTAATTAAACACTATATAAAGCTTGGCAAAAAAGAGCGTGGAATAAATGAAGTCGCCTATAACTTATCGTTGGCAGCCCGAAATACTACGTCTCGACAGTTGACACTGTTTGCTACTTGTAATTTTTACCATTAGATATTGGGATATATTACCTAATAATTATTTGAGATTATTTATTTTTGTTATTGATTATTATTTTAAAGCCTTATTGCCGAAATCAGATAGCAGTTACATTATTCATTATTCTGAAAATCTGTTGTCTCTACCTATACTCTGCGAAACAGGTGTGAGGTACATAATTAAATGAAAAATTTAACGATGCGTTTTATTTAAGTTTTTAATGAATTTTTGTATTTCCATACATAAGTTCAAACTTGCATGAGCGTACTGTTGACAAAGACTGTTGACACAGAATATTATGTTAAAATCTAAAGCTTTATTTAGAACCATATGTCTAATTCTCATTAACGATAAAACTTAAAGCTTTGCGAAAAGTTAAGCATCTTTTTTTGTAATATATCTTTGGGTTTACTAATTCATACACACTTTACACTTAAACTGTAGAGAAATATTTAAGTTATTGACTGTTTGTTTGCTTCTATGATTGTGAACTTTTTGGAGGGAAAACTTTTTTTGGCACACCAATATACATTTTTGTAGGTAGTAAGTTAGACTGATCCGTCATGCTCTGAGGCGAAAAGCTCGTTTGGGTGAACTCGGAACTTATTGCGTTATTGCTTGATTGCGATTGTTGATGAAGTTTTGACTTCTGCCATGCGGTCTTAAGCACACACTCTATTTTATTGAGAAATAATATTTTGTTTTTGTAGTTAATCTATTAATCATCAGTACATAAAAAGTTTTTGAAAACATAGTACCCACGAATACAAATAGGGAAACTCATAAAAAATATAAAAACGCAGATAATGAGTGAAATTGAATATTATTAGCCAAGTTAAAAACATAATATTATATAATAGCCTAAACAAATTAAAAAATATTTAATATTTTAAGTTTTCTAGTACCAATGTAAAATAATGGCAAACGATATAATTTAAGCTACGGCCCTAAATTTTTCTAAAACAGCCTAATTTAAAAAATTGATACTCTGTTTTAGGCAAATTGTTCCAATATTGGTAGCACTGATTTTTTTTTAATTTATTGAGAGCTGGATTCGAGTCTGCCTGATATAACTAGATCGATTTCTTATTAAAACTTAAATTTGTATTAGAAGTTAAAATTTTTATTGTAACCTGTCAATAATTTTATTATTTTAAATAAACTTGCATTATGCAATATGCATACGATATTAAATATTATTAATAACTCTGTTTTCTAAACTAGTAACATTTACATTTATTAAAGTAAATAAATATGGCGTATGATTCGTTCTGGGTGTGTGAGGAGTTCTTGTTTAAATATTAAATAAACAGTGTCGGAGGCTAGTTAGAGGCTTTATGGTGAAGCTTATAAGAAAGTAAAGACTACGTGTTGATTATAAGTATTTTTAGTGCTCAAAAAGTGGTAGTGCATCACATGACAAATAAGATCAATGACTTCAGTGGTGGTTGACAGCAGGAAGAAAACTCGGGAGTCGGGACACCGTTTCGTTGTGTTCTCTTTCATTTATCCGCGATCATTTGAAAGTAAGGAGAGATATATTAGTAATAAATATAAGAATTTAGTCAATTATTTAGTAATTAATATCAATTAAGGAGCTCGACTAATGTGTCTTATTTTACGATCGTAGTTTGCGTAATTAAATTTGCAAGGGTCCTTATTAGACTGATGCGGCGCGGTGGAGGTCGCGCCGAGTTGTCTCTGTCGGTCGGCCCGGCAGGCGGGCGCACCTCCGTGTGACCTATTTTCTGGTTATTGCATTGAGGCTACTATTTATGTCTGGGGGTGTGATGTAGGCCGGCGGTCTTGCACCTCGTATGCAGTAACTGAATTTACTAGTTCTTTAAACGAGGTTTATAGTATAATTGAATGATATACAGTAACTTAGTGATTTAATTTCGCTTTTTATACTCTGATAATGAAAGGAATAATTAATATCACAATGAGGGACACTTAACTGCATGGAGTGAGGTAATGTTTTAATTACTAAAAACTATTTTTAACTTACCATTTTTTTAAACATTTGTGTATTTATATTAAATAATTGTATAGTTTTTATTTAAAATTAATGATATTTCATATTTCAATGGTAACAAAGCAGATATGTAAAAAAATAATTTAAAATTTAATTTACGCCATAAATTAATTTTTAATTGTATTTTTTATAATTATTTTGCATTTTAGTTTTATAAAATAGTTTTACTAGGCATTTAATATTACTTTACTTAGTAAATATTTTGTAATAATTTTAAAATTAGTTGAACGAAAGAAAGAAAGAAACACATTTATTTGGAAGACCACATACATTGCAGAAAGTTTTTACACAAAAAGAATAACAGCAGTAATATAGACTACAAAAAAAATTATATAAGAAAAAAGTCAATATTAATTTCTGAATACCTAAATCGGTTTCTAATTTTATTGAAAAATTTATTTTAAATGGATTCATAAAGAAAAGTAGTTATATATTTTTAAGCATGCTAAAGTTTAAGTCTTAGAAAGTATGTTCATAGGCTGTAGGCTATATAAAATCAAAATACATCACATAATAAAGCCTAGCAGTAAGCAGAAGTAAAACCATGCAGATTATCTAGTCTTGCTTCTTTACATTTTTATCAACATACATTTTTATATGAGATATAATTTGTTTATTAATTTCAGCTACTTTGGCCCTGTCTCACCGGTAAAGCTATCTAATATATAAAAAACCAATGGATAGATACATTTTTTTGGCATTTAAACCACATAATTTGTTAGATATTTTATACCTCCCTAGTTTATACATTAAAGCAATAACAACTAACATGTTTTAAATCTCATGGCTTAAGTTATTATTCAGAAAAAGAATCATTAGTACTGAGTGTACAAAACCTAGTAAAAAGTTATGGTGTAAAACACACTAAAAAGTGTGATTGAGAACCTACTCGTTTTTTGAGTTGGTTAAAAAGTGTCCTACTAATATTATAAGTATGAAATTTTGTGAAGATGTATGTATGTATGTATGTATGTATGTATGTTTGTTAGTATGTTTGTTAGTATGTTTGTTACTCTTTCATGCAACAACTACTGAACTGATTTTAATTAAATTTGGTATGTAGATAGCTGGATATCTTAAATACACATAGGCTACTTTTCATCCTGACATATCCACAGGATTAGAAATTACTCGGGTGAAACCACGTGGTACAGCTAGTCTATATAATATATAAAAATGAATCTCTATTTCCTTGGCCACACACGTGTGAACGGCTGAACCGATTTTGCCAATCCTTTTCAGTGGTGGGGTTGTTATTGTCAGGTGAAGTTTCTTATGAACGAAAAAATTAAGAAAATTGCCTGGAAAATTAGAAAATCTGAGAATACTTAACCACCATATAAAATTATTTCTTATCTAACCTTAGCGCATATGGACAATATAAACTTTTTTAATGTAACCTTATGACGTTTGCCATAGAATTGACAGAATGCACGCTGCAAATATCGTCAAAGAGGATGTACATAAAAACTCTTTTTTTATAATATTTTTCTATTAATTATACCAATTCGAATTCAAAATACATAGTTAAAAAAACAGGACAATGTCTGTCAGGTCAGCAAGTTCTCAATAGAAAGGTAATAAGAAATAAAACAAAGTGTTTGTTTGTTACAGACGGAGCCGACAGAACTTTTAGTAACTTAGTGTAGTGACAATGGGAGTGTATGTAGTGCAGTGTTCTGAAAGTGACATGCCAACAATATGATGGAGACCGAGCTACCCCCCGGCAGTTGCAACTCGACTGGACATCTGTCCACTATTGGATGGAACATACCAGGTAACTTTTTTTATTTGAGTCTACAGAATATAACTGTTAAAATTGTTCTATATTATCACTAATTTACATTTAAAAAAACCTGTTCTTACACGTAACTTTGTTATCTCGCCGACGATAAATTTATTTGTATTTTACCAAAATTACATATGCGTTTACTTCATGTCAAAATTAAAGTCTGGATCTATTATAAATATTTAAATCTCAATGCGAAGTTGTAACTGCGTTTTATTAGTTGCATATTTACGTCTTATTTAAATATATTGAAAAAGTACGTAAGTACCTAGTATTAATGTCGACAATAAATAAACACTTCACACTAAACGGGTGCCAGTAGGAAGAGAATCCCGTGTCCAGTGTTATTTTCGAAAATACATATATCACACATACAAATGACCAGACAGCGAGATCAAAAAAGACAGACAAGGAGAAACTGAGGTAGGGCATAGCAGGAAATTGGCTGCTCAAAATACGAAGCACTGGGGTACTTCGACCTTACCGAGGATTACAGCTAAATAATACTGTTTTCAAGCGGTGTTGTGTTCCTGTTGGCGAGTAAGGTGACCAGAGCTCCTGGGGGCTATGGGGGATGGTGTCGGCGACGCGCTTGCGATGCTTCTGGTGTTGCAGACGTCTATATGCTATGGTAATCGTTTACCATCACGTTAGCCGTACGCTTGTCAGCCGACCTAGTTATGTATAAAAAGACAAAATACTAATGTCCGTGATCATGATAAACGTCTATCTTATATAAAAACATTTAGCACGCGTATGGGGAATGTTCTCAACCTTTAAAATGCAATAAAAAAAATATGGTCATAAGGATTGTCAAAAATAAGTAAATTAAGTACAAAGTGAAATTCCTAATCAATTTAAAGTAGTTCAGTTGTCATTGTAACAAGACGATTTTATTGACGATCACCTACCTATTCAATTGATGTTTGCTGTTTGTGATGCTTCTGGTTTAGCAGGCATTATCTTTGAAATACGATGCGTCGCCCGCACGCCCATCTTTGGGCGAATGAACGCTTGTTTGCTACTCCAGTGGTATAAAAAAATATATAATTTTTCTCACTACCATAAATGTAAGAGACCGAGAGAGGAGACGTCAACTAAATATACAATATTAAATATACAAAAAAACACCGAATAACTTATAAAATAAGAACATTATCACCTGAGTAGAAGTTAATGTTACTATTAGGGATAACTTAAAAACGACTCGTTAAAATTTAAATGGGACCAGATGAGCGTCAACTAAAAATTACGAGACAATGCATAAAAAAAAATACACTAGAATAGAAAATGTTTTTTTTTTAAGGCGGTTAAAACAGCCGCAACAGATTGGTAAATACCTAAAGATTTTCCGTAAAAAATTAAATTCAGAACGGCCGTTATTGGAATTGATTTTCATACATCTACATTGATATTTGATGGAGAGGAGATTGAAGTAATGCAAATATATTCTAACACAACTGTTCTCAGCGTCTTTTTTTTGCCTGGAATTAAGTAAATAATCGTTCTTTTATAATTTTATATAGGCTCCAACTTTTATCTCGTATGCAGAGGAAGTTTTTTCCGCAGTGAAACGCTTATAAATAGGATGTTTCAGTTTAGTTCGGTTTTGATTTTTTTTTTGTTACAAATTTTATGTTTGCTTATAGTCATTTGACGTCGAGAAAATCTATTTCTTTTTCTGAATAAGGATAGCCTATCACTTCCTTCAATACTTTTTATTTTATATCTCGATTAAAATTTCTCACTATTTATGGTAGATTAGCCGATACGAACAGATGTGTAGATTTTTTTCTTGATTGGTATATGTGTATATGACATTGTGTAGTTATTCTTTCAAGATCACGCAAAGGAAACTGTCTAGTGAGAATTGATTCAGACGAGCCGAAACAACTAGAGAAATAGATAATTTTTAAGTAGCAATATCAATTACATTTAGTTAAAAAGTTACTCTTTTAACATCACAAAAAAAAATCGTAAGTCGTAGCGTTATATTATGGCCTACTTATAACCTTCCTCGGTAACTTACAGCATATAAATATTAAAATTTGTGTAAATTCAAACGGGTAGCTCGCTTGCCCAGCGTGGTGACTATGGGCAAAACACATGAGTTCACGTTATTTTTGGCGTAAACTTGTGGAGGCCTATGTCCAGCAGTGGACCGTATAGGCTGTAATGATGAAACGGGTAACTAGGACGCCGAAAGTTAACATAAGTATTTCACTAATCATTTAATTTTTTTAGCTGATAAAAGTTCGTTTCATAAGAATATTATAATCTATATGTATTAATAAAATAAATTTAAAAATTTGTGATTTGTGAAAACGTTCTAACTCTCATACCACTCTCCATTCAATAAAAACGATACGAAATATGCTATTTGAGAAAAATATTGTAATCTAAAGCAAGTGAAATCGTAAAGTATAGTTAATCGGTAAATTGTAATCGATTACTATTTACTTCAACACGAAATAATCTAGTATCAAGTAGTTATTATTGATTTGCTTAGTGTTTTTATGTAATACCAGCAGTTGCCCGCGGCTTTGCTCTCGTAAAAAACTGATTATATTTACATAGAGGGGCTAAAGTATTTAAGGTTAGAACTTTCACAAAAGCTGAAACATGTGCTAACAAATTTTTAATCAGTAGTCGAAAATTAAAATATGATTATTCCAGTTTCAAAAATGACAAACTTTCCATTTAAATTTTCAGTTCATATTTCAAACCCTTAGAGGTATAATTTTTTGATCTCCATTTCTGGATAATGCACCCTAGATTGAAAAAATTATGGACTTTTATAACATTTCAAGGGCCCTTAGACCATCTTAATTATGGCCCTGTCGAAAAATCCGTTCTTGGTGAACATTTACTAACTATTATTTATCTCTGTCAAATTTTAAATTCATATGATAAAAAAATTAGAGCTTTTGTAAGAACTCATGAGAGCCTTTAGACCTCTTCAGTGCGATCTTAATCGCGAAACTCGTTCTTAGAGGACGTCTACTAACTATAAACTCTCCCTGTCAAATTTCAACTATATACGTCCAGCGGTTTTTGAGATTTCGCGATAAGTGAATGACAACGATTGACGATTTGTTCTATAATTAAGTAAAACTTTTTGGAAAATTAGGTATAATTGTCTTCTTTGATAGAAAAATGTTTGGTTATTTTATCAGTCTGGGCAGTATGTACTCGCTCGCGCTAAACGTGGGTTCCCGCGTAAATCCTGATTTGGCGGTTATTCTGGTATAAAAAGTAGCCTATATGTTTCACCACAAACTCGTGTTCCATCTTCCAGTGAAAGTCACGTAAAAATCGGTTCAGTCGTTCCGGTACTCGCACACGGTAGACGCGGCTTTTCCCGCGCAAATACCGATTTCGCGGGAATTTCAGGGTTAACCTATATTTTGCTTCACAACTTCAAACAACAAAGTCCCGTAAAAATCGACTTTCGTTCTGGTACTCGCGCGTGGTAAATGCGTTTTTTTTTTCCGCGTAAATTGAAACAATTGTAATAATTCGCTCTATATTAGAAAGCCACAATATGCAAGTAGTAAAGGGGCGACATTAATATATGTGATAGTAATTTTTTTTTTTTTGTTTAAATGACCTGGCAAAATAGCGTTCGCTTGCAACATTGCAAACACGCTGCCGACCCTCCCCAGAAGCTCTGGCTACCTCACTCACCATAGGAACACAACATTACTTGAGACTCTTGAGAGCAGTAGGTTGAGGGACTTCCCCAAGTAGGACTGCTTTAAATTTTGAGCAGGACATTTTCTGACTTCACATATCATTTAAGATATTAACAAATTTATAACAAAACACAGATTTCTTTATAAGTTTCTTACCGGTTCCTCTTTGCAGAATCTACATTCCGAATCGGTGGTAGCTTCACCTTTAAACTATTACTGATTAATTTAAACAAAATTAATTTATATAATGACGATTTAAAAGTACTTTTGAAGCCTGCTTAAATAATTTTTGATGTTGATTTTGTAATCGTAACAATTCTGTAGGTCGTATGCACCACTCAGCGAGCACGCCGGCGGGCGTCGACGGCGGCGCTCGCACGCCTCCCGCCACGCCCAAGAAGGGCGGCAAGATGCTCGCTGTGCGCGTGCAGATGCTGGACGACTCCATATCCATGTTCCAGATACAGGTGAGTTTCTTATTTTTATTTCAGAACTAGCTGATCGTATAGACGTCCTGTCTTGAACTGTCAAATCCATGAACCAGGATAGTTTGCATATCATTGTGCAAATAATTTAGTGGAGAATAATCCTGTAATCATCAAAAATAATTTATTATGATAGAAATTGTAGAAACGTTTATCGTTAAAAATAAGTTTTCAGCCTTCATATCCAACAGGGTTAAGTAGTTAATAGCTTCCTGAAAAAATTAAAAAAAAGGCAGCTTATTTCGTCAAGTTCTCGCATTCTTTTGCTATCGTCCGTACATCCAAAATGTTGACGTCCTACATAATATTTTTTAAATCGATTCTTCTTTATGTGATATTTATAGTTGGATGTGTGTAGCAGCATATTAATGCATTGTTATAAAATTATAGAGGTATAAGATTAAGTGCTTCATCGTCATCGTACTTTTCATTTTGTGAGAGAACAGTACAGCCTCCTTGGAGACGTGCAATAGCCGAATTGGCCCAGCCGTTCGCTAGATTAGAACTTGATGACACATTTAGCGATACTATATGTCGGATTTTGAATTTTTCTAGACTTACCATGGCGTCAAATATGTCATATGTATGAAAAAAGCTTGGACCCCATCCAAGCTTTTCCTTACAGACACACCTACACTACCATAAGAGGTTGTATGCTTTTGACGCAAGATGACAAATGGTCAGAAAAGGCGTGTTTTCTTTTGTTTATGAACTAATGATATATCGTCCAGTAAGAATTTGTGGAAATATTTAAAGGTCCATAAAAATAGTTTTATGACGTAAAATATACTATCAGCTGTCTGATCCGATTATTAATATCGTTTTTAGGAACTTTCATTTTTGTTGACTAAAATGTGAAAAACATAAAAAATCAAACATTTCTATGTAAGAAATTTTCAGGAACGCTTTGCTAAAATTTTTACAAGAATTCAGCGTACCTGTCTCGCCCATTTTCGCACCTAAAGTTAACTAAAAGCCATTTCGTCCTTCGATTTTCGATAATAGCTAACATTCAATTATGGTTTCGATACTACGGTGTACTAAGACGTCGCTTAATGCCTCATCAGACTTAACCGCACTTGAAATCAGTTATGAACCGAGGAAACGGGACATATGGTACGATCGTCTGTTACAATGTGTGGTATATCAAACGGCTATATAGCTACCATGCAGCGTGATATATGGTGATGACGACATGACGTAAGATTGACTGCAGTATTTTGTTCTTACACGAAATCCCGAAATTGAAGTTACTTTTACAATCTAAATATGTCTTCTAATCCTGGAAATAGTAGTTTTTATTAATAAATTTTATGCCTCAACCTAAATTGCATCCTAACCCTAAATATTCCATCATCATCTTCTCCGATAACAGTAATTTAATAAATTAACATGTCAAAGGACCTAACGCTGTTTAGTTAAAATGTTGAACAGATTTGCAAGTCACTAATAGCCTCCATCGAGGCCTAATTATAACTTGTCCACTCAGCAATATCTGACCTTCCATGCCAGCGATCGTTAAACTAACGACAATATTGAATCATAGTTCGCTTGTTCATTATTTATTTGCTATTCATTTGTCTGTTCTGACGGAAAACAATAATTGATTGTCGACATTAAAACGTTCAATATGTTTCTTTTATAATGAAAGAATGGAGTTTTCTTGTATTCTCATTAGTTTTGCGGTGTGATTGTTTATATGCTATAATTATTTAGAAGAAAGTAATGATCGTTATTGATGATTTATTTTATAGTGTGGCATTTACATGTATGACTTGAGGAGGGTAGCTGGTAGTGAGTAGATGGTTATAGCGGGTGATCCAGTAGTAGACTAACAGGCTGATGATGCTGATGGTTTACATCTGCCCCTCTAATCTCTTATACTAAAATTTTGGCAGAAAATTCTAATAATATTTGATCTAGTATAGAAAAAGCATGAAAATAAGAGATTAACGGAGGCTACTAAAAAGACAGTTTGCGAAGGTTTCATTTAATTTATTATCCTAAAACTTTGTACTTAAGAAGTTTTACGTACTTTAAACCTTTTAATTTGATATACTTAAACCTACGAAACTGCTGGTTGTCAATTGAAGTATTTTGTTCACGTTCAACTTTTGTGTTTTAAAACAATATCCTCGACTACACGGACACACGTTTTTTTAAAGCGTGTTCAAAAGTCAAATGATGAAACTTTTTCACTGCAGAATTACAGCGTTTTTAGCTTCTATTAGTTTGTCGCGGAAAAACTTTTGGATGGATCGCGTTAAATTCAAGTTTTATAAGTTCCGTTCAGTTAGAGTTCGTTTCTTCGACTTGTGAGAAATTTTCATATAAAAGTTTTGATTGTGAGAGTTTTTGATTTTTAAATTGTTTTATGCTTTAGTGGTGATTAAAAATAAAATACTGTAATATTTAAAGATAACTCCGTTACACTATATACTAAGTTTTAAGATTAAGTCATAGTTCAAAAAAACAAAAATAAGAATAATTAGCCATTGCTATAAATTAAAGATAGGTATAACGTAAAAATAAATAATTGTCTTGATAGTTGCAACATGGTGTAAACTTGGAGTCTTTGGGATCTTTTATAAATAAATAAGTTAAAAAAAAGTTCTGATATTTTCTAAAGCAGTTTTGCTAAATATAATTTTGATTAAAACTTGAAACCGTAATTAAAAAGCGTATACGTGTATGAAAGACTTAATGCTAATGCAAAAAGATAAAACTGTACAAGGGTTGGGCTTGTCTCAAAAAGGAATCTCGTCCACTTGAACCTTTCGAGTTAATGTGATGACTTATGAGATTTATTAATTTTTTTTATTATATTAAAAACGTATGGATGTAAAAAAGCGAATATAAATAAATAACACGGTTTTTTGACTTGTCCTAGTCAGTTGTTCAACAAGCCTGATAATGTGATGATAAGAATGTTGACATAGTGTCATTTCTTAGACATTGTATAAAAAGAACTTAAATGGAGAATTTCATCAATTTATAATAAGTACATACATCTTAGACATTACACTAGGGAGTGTGAGCTATTTTCAGCTGAAAATCGTATTAAAAAAATGTATAAAGCATGAACATACACTTCAAAAAGTATATTATATCTTAGAAAAAATAAAGTAAACCTAAATTATATTATACGAGGCTTAAAAATGTCTTAGGGTTTGTTAAATATTTTAAATGAATATAAATCAGAAGCTATATTACTTTTAGCGTTCAATATTTGTTGAACAGTATGTAGTACGGGTCCTGAAATAGAGTACATTACTTTATGTTATAGTTCTGTTGGGAACCCTAAATCAGACATAAATTAATTCAGCAAGCAAAATATTTTTAGTAAACACTTCAAATTTAACAATCCATTTTATAATAAAAATGTTGTATCGCGATTAGGAAACTTATTAATCGCAAACAATCTGAATGAAACACTGTGATTACTACACTATGGACACTACATTCTCATCTTTGTCATTAATTATTCTGAGGTACGCTTACAATGGTGGTTTAACAGAAATTATGCTATATGGTTGGTAAGTACGTGAAAAACGTTGCTTTGTGTAAAGAAGTCGCACCTCCGTCCATTAGAACGATGAATGTATCGATGCTGACGCGTTGTTCGCCTAGAAAGCATCTTCTTAACCCGCTTTTGTTCCTTAGCGTGTATTAGGTCTCACATTGTACATACATCCATAAAATATACTCGTAAATACGTATGTATGTCGTTGTGTGTCGTCCAAAGATGGAGTAAAGCTTTTAACTCGACAAGGACATTCTCGAATCATCCCCGCGCCGCGCTTAATTTTTTATTACGTTGTTAGTAGTTATTCGACCTAATGACAAAGGAAATATAGAATAAGTATTATTTTATTTAAATTAATAATAATTTGCACATTCGTTTTTTTTTTTGAACAAGTAACATTTTTTACAGCTCCCGTAAAAGAGGTTGTTTACATCAATCACACTAAAACGAACGGTAGACTTCCCAGAAGTTACCGATACGTTTTGTAATTTAGTTTATGTGTGTAAGCTGTTCAAACGGAATTAAAGTTTCTAAACAATGTGGTTGAACTAAAAGAAAATATTGATGAAGCTTCCAAGTCAATAAATTTACGCTCCTTTATACTCCTTTATACTGAAAACGAATTAGTTTTCTTTTTCATAGTGAAAGTTAATCTATTTAGCTATATGGTTGTAGGTGATGGAAGTAAACACCTCAGTGATAGGGCCGATACTGCTTTGTCTTCATAAACAAGTGATTTTATGTCTCCCCGAACATCAGATCGTAAAACTCTTGAAGATACCTAAATGTTTATATGAGCCATTAAAAGATGGTCGCTGGCTTAAAGAAGTTCGATAATCTTTATTACGTATTTAGCTTATATTAAAATACTCTGCCCGCGATGTCGTCCGCGTGGAATACAAAAAAATACAGACAGACAGACTGACAAAAATTGTAAAACATGTTATTTTGGTATATGTACCGTGTATACACCCATATGCATTTAGTAATAAACGGTTATTTTAATATTACAAACAGACACTCCAATTTTATTTATTTGCATAGATAGTACCTACACTGTAGACTCATATGGTTGAAGATTATTTGCAGTAGGATTTACAATATACATTAAATACTAGTCACGTGCGAGCGCAACTCAGGTATGAACATGTAAATTATTTAAGACTTTAAAGAAACGCGAATAAAATTCAGTTTTGGTATGAGAATTATTTTCATAATTTTATTTAAATGGTTACTGCAATGTTGAATAAATCTTGTAAAAGCTCGAATATTGAATGATTCCTTAAAATCTGTTTCCAGTATTGAATGATTCCTTAAATTCCTTGAAAAAATGATTCCTTAAAATCAGTTTTTAATCGTTAAAACTGGGTATATTTTCATACTTTTTAATATGTAAAAACGTTAAATATTACGTAATCAATTAAAACGT
Source organism: Melitaea cinxia (assembly GCF_905220565.1). Lineage (NCBI taxonomy): Eukaryota > Metazoa > Arthropoda > Insecta > Lepidoptera > Nymphalidae > Melitaea > Melitaea cinxia. Next base: position 4,179,336 of record NC_059395.1, on the reverse strand, counting down.
ATTTATGTTGATAAGTAATTAATCACGATCATTTCGAAGCTCCACGTAAATAAATACAATAAAAACGCCGAAACGATTTGTACGATATAATTGCATGGAAACAATGCCAAGGCATGTCGTAACTCCTGTTTTATATTCAAGTTTCAACCTGGTTTATATTATCGGTCATCGTTCCCCGGGATGGATTCGGAAGTCCGTTTATGTGCGAATCATTTTAGTTACACCATTAACAATTCCCGATTTAAATCTTTATATATATATATATTTCTTGTGTGCGTGTGTATGTCACTGAACACCTCCAAGACGGCTGGACGGATTTTGATGAAATTTTTTGTGCGAGTTCAAGGGGATTTGAGGACGGTTTTGGATTCACAATTTGGTCCACTGGAAAATGTTTATTTAACTAATTTTTCATTTATAAGTAGTTGTTAATTTTGGAATGTTTTACATTGGATCCGGTAGACTGCGCTACCATCGCAGCATCAAATATTAAATATTATTCTATTTTAATTTCAGTTTGTCCCGACAGTTGGTGTTGCGATCAAATTGAGAAAAATATTTGAAATTTTGTGTTATGGCAAAACAACGTTTGCGGGGTCAGCTAGTAGATCGATAAAATTTTACGTAAAACAAATTACAATGCTTCCGTTTTTATTTTCGAGCTAAGAAAGTTGAAATATTGTACTCTGTCACTCAGCTAAGTCACTTCCCTTAACCAATTAAATTGTAATAAATTAGATCGACGTGTTTAAATTGTCCAGTCGAAGTCTCTTTAGACGGTCCTTCTTACTAAATACGATTTAATTGGTCTAAGGGCTAAATTATTTGTAAATGACAGCGAAATGTCACTATTTTCTGAATGCGAAGTCGCTAATATCTTGGATGATTGTAGAATTCCACTATAAAAACTAGGGATCAAATTATTTATAAGTATATTTATTTATGCAACTAGAAGAGACCAAACAAAAAGATTAAGTTGTGCACACTCATGACGTAAAGGAGGATTTAATATTTGCGGATCATGCAAGAATTTATGACCACTCTAACGTAATGCTACATTAATGTGTGTGTAGTAAGAGCGAACTGCTGTAATAAGTCAGCCAGAAACAACAGTCTGTCCGAAATAATATCACTCCGCGTCCCTACTTACGGTTACAGTTTTAGTTTCATTCCGCAATGCAGTTGAAGTATTTGGAAGTGGGCGTGAATTGGACTACCGATACATCGTCCCAAATTTTTTGCTACGGACGACTTGGGAGGTTATCGCAAGCTACGTTTCTAAAAGCAACGTTATCAGTACCCCTGCAGTTTGCTATAAATTCGAAAATAAGAGTAATAATATTTATGGCAACAAAAGTCTCAAGTAAATCTAATCTAGGAAGAAGTAAAACAAATTATTTTCAATCTTATAGTATTATCTAAGATTTATTTTATAACAGACGATATAATATGTTAGCCGACGTACTCACTATTTCAATGTATGTCGTAGTCGAGCTTTTGAATTGGATAACGGTGGCTTGAAATGGTATCATTGACCCTTAAGACGACCGTGCAGGGACGTTTCCTGTAGAAGATATTGGCTTTACTTAACTTAAACTTAGATAAATTACTCCTTGTCGTATTTTCTTGCTTAAATGTACTAAAAGAAAATGCGTACCGTTTTTTTATTGTTTTCTTATAGGATATGAGATACAAGGTTCAGTTGAAAGTAAAAATTAAAATTAGAAGTGTCAGTCATAACCCTGTCCGATAAAAGCTTAGAGGCAGCTTTGCGATTGATCGTGCAAGCTATCCCAGAGAGCGTTGCGTCTGTATCAACCGTTAACAGGCGCAGCTGGCGGTTCGCCAGAAGTTATCAAGAAAAAGGCTTAGCCGGCAGCTTTGATTGCTTCAACGACTCCATTGTGCCCCTTCTGTTACGCCTTTCGGTCAACTTAGTTGACTATATTGAAAATTTATATTATTCCGTAACTTTTCTAAAACTTTAAATTCAGCGGTACTATTAAATTTTTATATTCGCTCAACTTCTTCTTTTAATTTTTTTTTATGTCCTAATATTGTTTTTCAAATATTAAATAATGGAACCGAGATATTTAAATTTAATATTTACTATAGGTTGTATTTCAATAATAAGAGTAGTTTAAAAAGAAACTACAGCATATGGTACACAAATACAGTCTACTCACGTTTTACACGCATTAGGTCCATACGAGTGCTCACTAGTACATCATTATCATTTTTATTTCATATTATAAAACTAAGTTGATAAAATGTGCGTGCCGATAAAACTTAAAAAGGAGTCTTGGCGCGATAAAGGGACTTATATAGTGTGATAGCCCTTTATGCCCCCTCGAACAAGAAAGTTCCCGTTTTAACCTAAAGAGCGTGATTTTAAAGATATAAGGGCTTTTCCAACCCTTCAACTTGGAAATTTAGTGTAGTGGCGCCATCTGTTGTCGAGTATTTGAACTTCGTTCAGAACAACGATTATTTGGGTTGCATTTCGAAAGGAGCTGCAAGCAATTGCAGCATGTATAGTAATGGCGCGAAATTTAAAATTCCAATTTCAATAAAGTCTTAAATTACATTTGTTACTATAATAAAGTTACTAAATTTTGTGTATTTATACAGCAGTAGCTAACATATTTTTTGGAGTTAAAGCGACATAATTTTAGTTACTCAAATTAATTCTGAAAACATTTTAAAATTTAAGTTTTTAAATTTCGCGCCTTTACTACGTATGCTACAGCTGCAGAACCTATTGTTACGAAGGCCGATAATGTCGAGAACATTCTAGAAGTGAGAAAGAAAATATTCTCAAACTTTCTCGAATATCCTAGAACCTAGCTCTCTGAATATATAAGAGTCTGGTGTCGCCCGCGCAGCGATTCGAGCGAAGCGATTTCGAAACGAAAAGGAAAGAAGTTATCTGTGAGCCTTTATTTTGAAGTATCGCGTGTGAGTATTTTTAATAGTGTGTTTAATTAATTCTCGACTTTGGAGCGAAGAGGAAAAAAGTTGTCTGTGAGCTTTTTAACGGACTTCCAAAAAAGGAGGAGGTTCTCAATTCGACTGTATTTTTTTTTTTTTTATATGTATGTTACATCAGAACTTTTGACCGTGTGGACCGATTTCGACAAAAATTTTTTTGATCGAAAGGTGGTGTGTGTCAATTGGTCCCATTAAAATTTATTTGAGATCTAAGTACTACTTTTCGAGCTATATCTAATAATGCGTTTTTACTTGACGCTTTTTTCGTCGACCTACGTTGTATTATACCACATAACTTTCTACTGGATGTACCGATTTTGATAATTCTTTTTTTGTTAGAAAGAGGATATCCCTAGTTTAGTACCATGATGAGGAAACCAGGATTTGCTGATGGGATCCCAGAGAAATCGAGGGAAACTCTCGAAAATCCGCATAACTTTTTACTGGGTGTATCGATTTCGATAATTTTTAATTTAATCAAAAGCTGATGTTTATCATGTGGTCACATTTAAATTTTATCGAGATTTGATAACTAATTTTTGAGTAATCTTTGATAACGCGTAGTTACTTGACTATTTTTTCGTCGATCTACATTGTATTACCTGTCGATGTAATTGAAGTCAGTTTTTTTTTCGTTTGCCTGCAAACACAATTATATTGTGAAATATCAAATGTGAGTATTTTTAATAGCGTGTTTAATTAATTCTAATGTTTTTTTTTTTTTCTTTTAATTTTAATTTTAATTTCCTTAACCATCAAGCAGTCGCGCGACGTTGAATCGATGCCTTCTATATACTTTAGGCCGTAAACAAAATATCGCGCGACCGCTTGAAGGTTAAATAAATTTTTTCTTTCTCTCAATGTACCCCTACGTTTACGTAACAATATATTTGTCTTTAAAATGTTTATTTAATTTTGTTTATATTTATGTGATTTACCACTGGCTGACATCACGAATGGTTACCATGGTAACCGTTGCTATAGTATCCGTTTTTTTGGTAAAAGTTACTTCCATCTATATATTTAGTATCAGCATTGAACCCGTGGGAAGCCGGGTCGAGTCGCTAGTTATAATATTAATCGTTATTGCAAGTAGTTTTGCATCACATCGCCCGACACGAGATTTTTCATGAGTCATCATCCCTAATCTACTTCACAACTAACCGTTCCCTGTATAAAATTATAAATATACATCGACATAAAAAACTCTTTCTAAAGGAACCTTCGTTATCTCGTTAATCATTTTTCTCGGAGATAGGTTTGTAAAGTGCAAGCGATAAAAATCTATTTAAAGGAGTAGTGCGCCTTACGGGGTGTTACCTTTTTGACGTCAAAGAGAAACCTCTCCGTAAATAATCGTGGGCTAAAATAAAGCTGGCCGCCCTAATTGCTTACCATTACTCGCTTTTGAGCCTTAATTTGCTATTAAATGTTGTTTTTTTTTTAGTTAATCATGTTAAGGTCACACAGAACTTGACCTATATTGAAATGAAATATTTTTAACTCGGTCTGCAGTCTTTATTCAGTTTTGATCGTATCATTTTGTAGTGTATGTCGAGTGTGCACAGAATGTGGTAACGGGGTTTTGACGACTGACTGAATAATTGAAATAACAATCGTCCGGCTACTGTTATGATGAAATCATTTGAGACTGGTTTCTCAATATTTACTATAAGTTCACATTCTCTATATTCTACACTCTTTATGCGATATATAAGGTTTTTTAAATTTCATTTTTATCAAATTTAATGAAATTAAAAATGTTTTTAAAATATTTATAAATACGATCGATCTCGATTGCATATGCACTGCTGTACATAGACCTCTTTCGAAGCCTAATTCACCACACTGCTCTACTGTGAGTTGGCGCATAAACGATTATTCCATACTACGCGTAACGATCGTTATCAGCTGTGGGGAGACCCACAAGGACAGATAACCAGACCGGAAAGAAATAATTTTTAAATTAAAACGGAAGAATAAAAGTTTACTTCATGTTACCTACTTATTGAAGTATTATTTCTTGAAAACGCCCTGAATGTTATTGAAGGCTGTATAAGTTAGTAAGTACTTTACAGTCATGCAAACTTCTTTCCTCTCGTTACAAAGATGAGGTGCTTAATCCGTCACCCTTTATTTAGATCATGGTTCTACATTTTTATTATGACCGCCAGGCGCAAGATTATTGTTAAACAATTGAAATTAACATCTGAAAACTTGTCGCGGTCGTATTTAATTGAATCGAAGATCCATGTGTTATATACAATTCCACGCCATTAAATAAAATGTTTTTCGTAGTAAATATAATAACACACTCATATATTAATGTCTTATTCATATATAAAGCCAGACTCGTCACGGGAATTGAACCCAAAACCCCCCGTAGCAAGAAGCGCTGCTTTGCGCCCTAACTCACAATAAATTTCATCAACGGGCTAGTAAAAAACCTACAAGCTACAAGTCTTTATCATGAAACCATAATTGACAATGAGAAGAATTACTTTCTTTTTTTTCAATAAATGCAAGAAGATCTCTTCGAATATATTATATCAGATGTTACACTCTTGAAATCAATCTCCACTAGACCTCGTTTGAATTGCGCAAACGTCATCTTCAGTTCTTAATACCAACTTAATGGTCTAATCCGATCCGGCCTGAGAAATATTTACCCTCATGTGTTTAATGATAATGACCCAGTACATATGTAAGGTAATACATACAATACATACAATATAATACATACAATTATATCAATATACTATATCTGATAGATTGCCTAAGGAAATCGCGCCCAAACAACGTTATTTAATAAAATCTCTCTCTCTCATTGTATCTCGTACTATAACATAAAAATCGACGATCAAACAAATTTATATCTATCATTCGATTAACATTTATTGACACTACGTTTGGCTTGACTTGAAGCGTAAGTATGCCCTGGATATTTATGGATATTCTAACTTTCTACTGTAGAAGAAAATTTTTAAATTGGTTCAGTATTGTATGGTACAGTCTATGGTTGAGTGAGTGATGACATGTGAGGGAAGGTTATGAGGGAAACCAAACCCAATGAGAGTCGATCAAACACTAAATTTATTCAGATTATTTTGAGTATATATAGGCAGAAGTACAGACGTCATTTGACGTCAATCGTAGCAAACAAATATCAATTTCATTAGAAATCTGCATAAGAAAATAACAATTTCGTAATAAATCAGCTAAATTAAAGAGGTTACTAATTAGCAAAACAATCATATTGCTCAATGTGCGTTGACCCGTACATCCTGCCGACTCAAAGAAGAAAGATAATTTTGATATTAAAATCTACAATAACAATAATAACAATACAATTAAAATTTAAGTACCTAGATTTAAATAACTTATATAATAATCATCACTGCACTACTCTTTAATTGGTATGTCCAGTCGAACGAATCGCGGTCGCGCGCTCGGGGGAGCAGGGGCCTCCTGGTCTTCGTTCTTATCTGCTGCAACTGGAACTGCGGTCGTGGAGACGTCTTTCACAGCACTGCTCTGTATAATTTTGTTTCTGCGATATCGCATGGTACCGTAGAGACATCCCGCAACAATGATAGACCCTAAGATTATATACAAGACAGAGTACTGATGTATATCGTGTATACTGAGTGATGCGTTTTCCTGCTCCTTGAGGTTAATGATCTGAGACTTCATCCGGCGCCACAAGTCTTCATGATCCTCGGGTGTAAACAGTTGGAAATCCGAAGTATTTATTATGGAATTTAATATTGAATAATCGGCTGGGATCGGTATGTTTTCTTGGACCTTAACTTGGCTCATATAACTATTTTGAGTGAATATAGAGAAGGTGTCACCTTTTATTGTACAACCTTGACCGATTTGTAAAAGGCCATTCCCGGTCAGTGTTGTCAATACAACTCCAGTGTCAATGCAAAATATGCGCACTGTGCATTTCCCACAGCAGGAATAAAGCCACTTGTTATTGTTATGTAACTTGACCCAGCGCACGCGACATGGTGCCTCCTTTGTTTTACATATTGTTGTATTGTGTATACTCAAGTTACACATTCCGCTGGTTATTTGTAATTCGTATATCGGCTTATCGAGAGCGCATAATAATTTGTTTGTCTGTATGTGGACACAATTTTCTACATCTGATTCTGTCAAGATGAGTAGTAAGTCCTTTTGTAGATTGAATGCAATGTATGGTGCGATAAATTCTACGTTATAATGCTGCTGAGGAAGGGTTATTACTCTATCCAGTTCAAAATTTTCCTTAATTACCAAGGGGATCTTGATTTCGATTATCAAATAAGAAGAACCAATGTCGCCGTTAACCTTCATTAGCTTATAAAGTTCTTTAAAATCGTTTTTATCGGCAGGCAAAGTCAGGTCATTCGGTATATGTCGGTATATGATATTTAATTGTTCTTCCAATTGTTCAGGCGGCAACAAATGTGCATCTAAATGACCGTTTGCGAGGCTTGTTAAAGTGTTTATAACGCTTTCTTGCAAGCGTCGTAGATTTGATAAAATAATCATAGCTGAGACTGAAGATGACAAAATTTGTAATTCATTGTTAGTCACCTTCTCAGTTCGATTAGTAATAAGGGTAAGATTCTTTAGACATTTCTGTATTATTTCGAATTGCTTGTTCATTATAACTTCATTCCTCTGAAGAATGTTATATTGCGCTTCTATGATACTTGTTTGATTTTTTAATAAGAATCGTAGATGGTTCTCATTTACAGAAATTTTTTCTATATCCTTTTCATATTTTTTAGCGAAACGCTCATCCAAGACACCAAATAGTGAGTTCGCTACATAGCCTACACCGTTAATCAGTCCTCGTTTTTGTCTTTTATATATATGTTTTTTGAAAATTGCGTTATAATGTTCGATTTCCGATATTTCGTGTTGTAATTGATATATGATACTCCTGTATTGTGTTGGAAGTAGATCGAGGCTTAAGTATGATTCTTCCAAATGACCGACATAATCTTTCACATGACGTAATGCCGACCAATAGGTACTCATATTGTAGTAAGCGATTAGTTTCCATTCATCGCGTATTATGTGTACGTCATACATTTTATCGAAATAAATGTTTTGATTACTGTTCAGAGCTGTAACGTTGTATGAACATTCAGTTGGTTTAAATAGAAATAGAATTAGCATCAATATCATAGTAAAGAATGTTCCGAGAGGCCTTCTTAATTGTCTACCCCTTCGTTGCCTCTGTTGCGAGTCGACGCCTGTGTCGTCGCCGCATGTCGTTGTTGAAATGTTATCGATACGGTTCTGTGCTTGAGTTCCGGTACCTTCTTCTCTTACGGGTAGAACTGACAGTTTTAAAACGGGTCTTTGTATAACGCCATTCTTAGTTTTGACGGATACAACTCGTACGTATCCATCTTTGCCAGGGTGGACTTTAACCACTCTACCCATGGACCATTTGCCGGGACTCAGGTTTTCGTCTTTGATTAAGACAATATCGTTAACCTCGACGTTTTTAGAGGGTGTTCTCCACTTGGTACGAACTTGTAACTGTTGTAAGTAGTCAGATGACCACCTTTTCCAGAACTGTTTATTCATTGCTTGAATAGTCTGCCATCTTGTTTTTAAGTTCATGTGGTTAGAGTCGGTTTGTGGTCTTGCTATCAGGGATCCTCCAACCAAGAAATGCCCAGGTGTTAGATACTCATCTTCTGGATTTTCAGTCAAGGCGAGTAAAGGTCTAGAGTTAAGACATGCCTCGATCTGGTACAAGAGCGTTGTGAATTCTTCATAAGTTAACTTTTGCTCACCTATTACACGACGTAGGTGGTGTTTAAAACTCTTGACGGCAGCTTCCCATAGCCCTCCGGCTGAGGGATAGGCTGGTGCATTAAAATGCCATTGAATGTCATAGTCATTGATCTTATTCATCACGTCTGTATTTATAGCAACGAGAATGTTATATTCCTTCTTCAGTTCTTTGGATGCCCCAATAAAATTCCTTCCTTGATCGCTGTACATGTGTTTCGGGGTGGATCTTCTGGCACAAAAACGTCGGAATGCTGCCAAAAATCCTGGTGTGCTTATATCAGACACTAGCTCTAGGTGAACGGCCTTTGTCGAGAGGCAAACGAAGACTGCAACATAGGCCTTCTGTGTTCGTATTCCACGGCCCTTGTTTGATTTGATATCGAAGGATCCAGTGAAATCAACGCCACAATGATAGAATGCGCGTGAAGGAGTAACTCGAGGCTCGGGTAAATCAGCCATAATCTGCGTTATCTTCTCTGCCTTGAAACGTCGACATTTGACACACTTTCGAAGTTCTCTTTTTACTGTTCTAAGCCCACTGATAACCCAATAGTTTTCTCGTATATAAGACAAAGTCAGGCTTGGTCCACCGTGAAGCGTGGTGTAATGAGCGTGTCGTACAATAAGTTCAGTGAGTTTGCCGTGACTGGGTAGTATTACGGGGTGCTTAGCTGAGTGACTAAGATAGGAATTGTTTAATCTCCCCCCAACTCTAAGTAACCCATCACATGGGTCTAGATAAGGTAGTAAACTTAGCAGTTTACTAGATTTACTTAAACCTTGTTGTTTTTGTAGTCGTTCAATTTCCTCCTCAAATTCAATTGTTTGTATTGTCTTAATAATTAAGTTCATCGCGTTTTTTCTTTCTGATGACGAAAGATAATTTTGTTGAAGTATTTGTTTACGTCGCAACCATTGTGTATAACGTGTGAGCCAGCCGATTATAGTGATTAAGCGCTCTATTGAGCTACATTCATTTAATAATTGCAATACTAAAGCATTTTTATAAGATAAGGCTGCGGTCACACTGGATGCTTTTATTTCTAAGCGTGGTGGTTGATATTTTTCTTCCTTCATTGTACTCGAATTAAATGTTAACAACCACTGCGGGCCTTGCCACCATAAATGATGCTCCAATAACTGCTGTGTTGACAGTCCTCTCGAGGCGCAGTCTGCAGGGTTATCTTCAGATTTAACATGATGCCATGACGATGATGGAATTATATTGAGGATAGTTCGAACTCTGTTAGCCACGAACTGTTTCCACCTATTGACATCTCCATATAACCAACCAAGAACCACCATGGAGTCGGTCCAGGCAAATACTTGTAGATTATCAGGCAAGGTTTGAATTACTTTTTTTATAAGCCGTGATAGTAGCAGTGCTCCACATAGCTCAAGTTTTGGCAAGGATAGTTTTTTCTTCAAGGGTGCTAATTTTGTCTTAGCAGTCACAAGCGTCGATGTGTACTTGCCCTTAGAATTTATCGTGACGGCATAAATAGCGCAAGCATATGCTTTTTCGGATGCGTCACAAAATCCATGAATTGTATAATGATTTTTATCGCCTATGTATCTAGGAATTTTAAACTGGTCTATTTGTTGATAGTCACGTTTCAGCTTTATCCATTCATTCGTTATGGTATTCGACAATTGTGTATCCCAATCCGTGGTTTCTTCAGACCAAGTTTGTTGGAATAAAAGCTTTGCGCGAACTGAAAGGGGGCTGAGAAATCCCATGGGATCATATACCTTGGAAATGTTCGAAAGGAGTTGTCTTTTAGTTATGACGTCATCACTGTTTTCATCTTCGAATATATTTTTGAATACGAAAATATCTGACGACGGAATCCAGCGTAAGCCTAAGGTTTTTCGGTTTTCTAGGCCCTTAAAATCTAGCGGAGTGTCTAATTGATTAGCGGATAGCCCTTCAATCAGTTCCTTTGTATTGCTGGACCACTTCCGAATATTCATGCCGGCTCCCTTCAGGATATCGATGATCTCTCTTTGTAACTGTTTTGCTTGAGAGATATTATCACAACCTTCGAGCAGATCATCCATGTATAATGACGTCATTAGCGCTTTAGCTGCCAGGGGAAACTTGTGTGCGTCATCCATAGCTAGCTGCTTTATAGTACGCATAGCGAGATAAGGGGCCGCCTTTGTACCATACGTGACCGTAGTCAATTGGTACTCCCTTAAGGGGGCTTCTTGTATGCTTCTCCAGACAATACGTTGCAGATGTTGATCGGTTTCTCGAACCATTATTTGACGAAACATTTTCTCTATGTCAGCAGTAACGACATACTTATGTTGTCGCCATACTAAGATGAGATGCTGTAAATCCTTTTGCAAATTCGGACCACGCTCCATCAAGTCATTTAAGCTGAATCCACTTGATGTTTTTGATGATCCATTGAATACCGTTCGTAGTTTAGTTGTTGTAGAGTCGTTTTTTTGTACACCGTGATGAGGAAGATAGTGTACAAATGAACTACATTTTGTAACGGGAGACATGTGACCACTTTGTTCGTATTCTTGCATAAAATTTCTGTAGCTTTCCGAGAAGCAATCGTTTTTATTCATCTTCTTTTCTAAGTTGTAGAACTGAGCAATTGCCTTTGTTTTCGATTCACCGAGGTCCTTTTCAAATCCCGGTTTCATGGGGAGGGCCACTTCATATCGTCCGTTTGATAAACGTTTTGTTGTTGATTGATAGAATTGTTCACAATACTCTTCGTCTGGAGTCATTTCGATAGACGAATCATTGACTTCTTCTAGCTCCCAATATTGAGAAATCGCTGACAGGTCTGTAGTAATCACGTGACATTTAAACGTTTTCACGCTACCCGATAGTATCCAGCCTAACTTTGTTTGTTGGGCTATTGGAGCCATGTTCGGACCTTTGATCAGGCCGCTCATTATAATTTCTGAATATATGCTTGCGTCTAGTAATAGATCGATAGGCCTAGATACGTTGTATTCCGGGTCGGCTAGTTGTATGTGTTGTATATGAGGCCACGATTCTTTCTTGAAGGATATGTTTGGTAAATTGTTAATGACGTGATTGATGACTAATGCTTGCGTCGTAAACGCGTAATCTTGGTAAATAGACTGACACTCGAGCTTGACGACTCCTTTGCTATGTTTCGATCCGTTACCAATACCAGATACCGAAGCATGGTACCGTTGCCGCGGCAAGCCCAGCATCTGAGCGGCGTTTTCCGATATTAGGGAAATCTGAGAGCCTTGGTCGAGCAGACATCTCAATGTCATATATGTGCCATCAAGGGCCTTAACTCTGATAGACAAGGTAGTCAGTAAAATCTCTTCTTCATCCGTAGCGACGTGATTGACGCAATGTTGCTTAGCATCTTGTTGCAACGAGACTTGATATTTTTGCGGAGTTGGAGTATTCAGTTGGGTTGATGACCCACTAGACATGTCAGTCAGCGAGTTTGTAGACTGCTTATTAATGTTTATAGTATAGGCGTCATGTAACATTGTGTTATGACTCTTTTTACATAGTTTGCATTTTTTCATTGACGTACATAAATTCTTGTTATGTGTGTACAAGCAATTATGACAAAGGTTAAAATCTTCGATAATTCGATAACGTTCGCCCGGTGTTAATTTGATAAACTTCTCGCATTTGTATAAGGGATGTTTCTTGTTACAAATCGGGCAATTTGACATGTATGTCGCAACGCTTTGATATTCTTTATTTATTAATTTTCCATACCGATGTTCCTTTTGAAATTGAGGCTTGTAAGTCTTGTTATTAACTGATTTTTGTTGATTATATTTTTTGAATGATGACAACATTTCTCTATCTCTTATGCCGCTTGGTTCTAAAGCGATGAATTTGCTCTCTAAGAAGTCCATTAGCTCCGAGAGTGAAGGTAATTCTCGTGGCATTTTCCGGGCTTCCTTGTAGTCGTTATAGGTGACTGTATCCAGCTTTTTTGTAATAATATGAACTAGTAATGGGTCCCAGGTACTTGTATCGATACCCAGGTTTTTAATAGCGTAGATACATTCCATTGACGTGTCGTAAATACGTCTAATCTCGTACGCTGATTGTTTTTGAGCGGCTGGCTGATTAATAAAGATTTCGATTTGTTTAGTAAATAACAATTGTGGATTGTTATATCTGTGTGTCAACAATTCCCACGCTGTGTCGTAGTTGTCCGCTGAGATAGTTAGATGTTGGATGATTCGTTCAGCATCTCCTCGTAATTTGCTCTTTAGGTGTTGCATCTTCTGAGTTTTTGTAATCAAATTGTTATTATGAATACTTTCTACGTATAAGTCATAAAACGTAGGCCATTGCGTATATTTGCCTGTAAATGTAGGCAAGTCGATCTGTGGTGTCGATTTTTCATGATGAATGGTCGATGTGAGTTTAAGATTCAACGCCCTTTTGATTGACTTATATGAATCTTCGTAGGCGTAAAACTCACTATCGTACTGGGTATCCGATCCTTGTAGGATATTATCTATTTGCAAGTGCAAAGCGTCTATTGCGTTCCAGCGCGTTTGTATGTTGCGTAACTCGTCTTCCAGCTCCCATTTGTCTTGGATTTCATCTACTTTCAAGCGATTTATTTGTCGATGAAAAGCTCGGAAGTTTGTTCTTTGGAGTGACATTAATTCTGTTGCCTGACCTCGATCCGTTGGTGAGGTCTTAGTGGCGTTTGAAATTTGAAGTGATCCCTCCATTTTCATCATTTTTTAATGCTGACGTTGATGTATAATTGATAGGACCGTCTTCAGAGGTCCAGGCCAGTCTCTCAGTGGATAGTGCGACCTTGTTTGCGCCTTCTCAATTTAACTGGTGGAACCCGCTTCTGGGAAGCCAGTCAACCGATTCGCAGTCACACAAATTCCACGTGAGCGTTGTGGCCACTGTATGTGGATTCTCCAAATGTCGATGGAAATCCTTAGAGTTTATAGTCTTGATTGACCGTTTTCTTGAGTGATTTCTCGAAGAAATATTTATTTTTTCTCGAAGGATCAACGACTGTATGTATCCTCGAAGTAAGACTGTTGTCTTCTAGCCTGCAGGTTCAGAATGACTGCGCAGCTTGTCAGCAGCAAGGCTGTATTCTCGAAGGACCAAAAAACTGTATGTATCCTCGAAGTAAGACTGTTGTCTTGTAGCTTGCAGGTTCAGAATGACTGCGTAGCTTGTCAGCAGCAAGGCTGTATTCTCGAAGGACCAAAAAACTGTATGTATGGTCCTGTCTGTGTGAATCCTCGAAGAAAGACTGTTGTCTTGTAGAAAGTAATCTCGAAGGACCAAAAAAACTGTATGGTACAGTCTATGGTTGAGTGAGTGATGACATGTGAGGGAAGGTTATGAGGGAAACCAAACCCAATGAGAGTCGATCAAACACTAAATTTATTCAGATTATTTTGAGTATATATAGGCAGAAGTACAGACGTCATTTGACGTCAATCGTAGCAAACAAATATCAATTTCATTAGAAATCTGCATAAGAAAATAACAATTTCGTAATAAATCAGCTAAATTAAAGAGGTTACTAATTAGCAAAACAATCATATTGCTCAATGTGCGTTGACCCGTACAAGTATAAAGTGCTTGTTTCAACATCTATACTTCTATATCTATACTAATATTATAAAGAGGTAAAGTTTATAACTTTGTTTGTATGTAGGGGGTAATCTTCGCAAATACTGATCCGATCATGAAAATTCTTTCACTAACAGAAAGCTACACTATTCAGAAGTGATATAGGCTATATTTTATTGTAATTGAACAATAAATTCAGTAAATAAGAAAAAAAAAATATATAATATTAAAATGGTAAATAAACTAGCGCCATCTATCGCTATTAGAAAACAATTTATAAGTCTTTCGACGTTATTAATTTAGTCTTATTTTAGTCTATCGACGACGTTTTCTCGATTTTTGATAGATGGCGTTGGAGCAACATATTATTTATTTAAGTGCTATAAAATTTGTTCTTTAAAGTATGTTATTTGGTTAATATAATAACAATTAACGCCCAACGAAGTGGGCACGGGTCGGCTAGTTTGTTAATAAAGTTTATCTCATACAAACGTTTCTGAAATACTTTATCAACCGGAGGTAAAACATGTCCTTAGATGCTGTTTCCCCTTAATCGATAAATTACAAATTTTTTCAATCGCAATTTATGAATAGATATATCTGGCAGATATAGAAATCAATGATCTGGCAGATGTGAAGTTTATTGGTGAAAAAGAAAAATCTAATATATAAAATTCTCGTGTCGCGGTGTTTGTAGTTAAACTCCCTCGAAAGGGCTTGAGCGATTCTCATGAAATTTTGTGTGCATATTGGGTAGGTCTGAGAATCGAACAACATCTTTTTTTCATCCCCCTAAATGTTAAGGATAGTCCACCCCAATTTTCTTTTTAATTTTTTGATAAATTATTTATTTTTTATTTTATAATGATTTGGCGTTGAAAAATACATACAACCCTAAATTTTCACCCTTCTACCACCAACCCTTCTTTTTAAATAGCGTTTAGCGGCAAGACAACGTTTGCTGAGTCAGCTAGTATATTATAAAATTTCTATCTCTTAGATAAAAAGAAACAGAGCCTAAACATAACTCAAAAACACAAATCTTCGAATACATAAAGATATCATACATATGTACATATCCATCAAACAATCAACTTTATTTATACGACTCGCTCCCTCGTACGCTCCCTCGGTCGTTCGTTATCGACACGATTGCACTGTTAATAGTATAGAGAGCTGTGGGTTATGGTTGCTTCGCTCCGAGCTAGTATTTAGTCAAGTGTAGAATAATTTTATGGCTCAACATAACTGAACATAAAAATCAGTATAATAAGCGAATATACAGACGACCCATTCAATAATAATAGTAATATTTATTTAAGACACAGTCCTCCTGTTTGTTAGAGAAACCTTGCAACTATGTTAATGGTACATATACTAAAATGGCTACACTAAAATTTTATTCGAATAATTGTTTTTTTTTTACACTATAGTCTATTTGCTTTAAGAAAATAATAAGTCATCGTTGTCACTTAAATTAGCCTTCTAATTGCCTCATTGCAATTAGTTTATTTGAACAAATGACAGCGATGACATACTATTTTCTTAACACGAATATATCGTAAGCTAAAAAGTTAGCCGAGTTATAATAGTCTTAAGAGTTAAATATATATATGTGACAAGTGACATAGTGACACTATTTTATTTTTCCATTCAAATTTATCATTAGCTGTTAAAGAAACAAATCTGTTGTTGTAGTCAAGATATTTAACAAAAGCACCACTTTTTCACTGTATACTTGTGTACCGAGTACTATTTACATATGTATGTTATTAAAACGAAAGAGTTCTACCCTCGTCCGTGCTTCACAGCAAAGCTACTTTATAGAATTCAATTATTGATTTTAATTTGACTCACGATTAGACTCTTGACCCTTATTAATATAATAGTCATATTACAATATTTTGATTCATTTTTTACTTAGTATGTAATCTTTAAAAAAAAGTTTAAAAATAATTTTAAAAACCACTACGTGTTACAAAAAAAAAAAAAATTAGCACAGTATACTTAAATACATTTTAAACGCAATGAAGACATTGTCGCGCCGGGTATTAGCTAGTTGCCAAAGTAAACGCTACTCAGCTAAGTTACTAGCCCAGTGCGAACGAGCCTCCAGGACGAGGAAGCGGAATATATTCTGAGCGGAAATTATTCGATTAAATACCTCACATGTAAATCGGTTTGGCCGTCTGGTTGGTCATTTCTGTCAATAAATATTTTCATAACTATTTGAAATGGTTTTAATATTATCTATCTACGTATGTAACTATCTATATATTAATACGCGAAGACTTGTAAAAAACTTTGTACCCCTTTTTACGAAAATTTCGCGGACTGAGTAGTATAAAATTTCGCACATTTATTGCTTATATAGCTGTGTGGCTACGGCACTAAAGAATTTAGCCACCCCCTCTCTTCCCGTGGGTGTCGTAAGAGGCGACTAAGGGATAACAAGGTTCCACAATCACCTTGGAACATAAGAAGCCGACCGATGGCGGGATAACCATCCAACTGCTGGCTTTGAAATACGTAGGCCGAAGACGGGCAGCAGCGTCTTCGGTGCGACAAAGCCAGTACTGCGGTCACCAACCCGCCTGCCCAGCGTGGTGACTATGGGCAAAACACATGAGTTCACGTTATTTTTGGCGTAAACTTGTGGAGGCCTATGTCCAGCAGTGGACTGTATAGGCTGTAATGATTGCTTATATAGAGCAGGAGTGCAGAATGTGAATATTTTTTTGAAATTACGCAGAAAAATACATTAAATCATAAAATAATTGTGTTTGCTCGCAAACGAAAAAAACCGACTTCAATTACATCGACGAGTAATACAACGTAGATCGACGAAAAAATAGTCAAGTAACTACGCGTTATCAAAGATTACTCAAAAAGTAGTTATCAGATCTCAATAAAATTTATATGTGACCACATGACAAACATCAGCTTTCGATTAAACTAAAAATTGTTAAAATCGGTACACCCAGTAAAACGTTATTGCGAATTTTCAAGAGTTTCCCTCGATTTCTCTGGGATCCCATCATCAGATCCTGGTTTCCTTATCATGGTACTAAACTAAGGATATCTCCTTTCCAACAAAAAAAGAATTATCAAAATCGGTACATCCAGTGGAAAGTTATGCGGTATAATACAACGTAGGTCGACGAAAAAAGCGTCAAGTAAAAACGCATTATTAGATATAACTCGAAAAGTAGTTGTTAGATCTCAAATAAATTTAAATGGGACCAATTGACACACACCACCTTTCGATTAAAAAAAAAATTGTCGAAATCGGTCCACACGGTCAAAAGTTCTGATGTATAAAGTTACTTTTCGCTTCAGCCTGTAACACCCCACTGTTGTTTTAGGTGTCTACACGCATCACTATATCACTACATCACTACACACCAGAGCGGTTGCTAGTTTTTTACTTTTATTATTTCATATTTCTTCTTAATCGGTTAAGAATTTTTGAAATTTATATTTCAAACAAAGAGGCCAAACAGAAAACCAAAAACTAAAATGCTTAATGTACAAAATTAGCCAATATACGAGAACATTGTACATATTGATTATACTAGCCGGTATAGTATATATTACACAATATGTAATGTGGAATTCAAAACAATTTCTTTAAATTTATACGTGTATACCCTTAGAGGTTAAAGTGGTGCCTTCCACTCACAGAAAACAATATGAAATTCCGATCCTGCATAGACATCGTCATCAAGTTACATTGACCTGGAGGATAACAATTTGAAAGCGAGGCGGTATAAAGTGACAATGTCTTCAAAGGAACGCGATATTTACTTTATAAAATACCCTCGCGTTAATTATTTTAAGTGTTTTATAAGAGAACGGTGTCGAATTTTTGTATTAGGTATAAATTTAAAAGTTTGACTTTGTAATTATTATAGAAAGAAAATATTTGTTTTTCTTTTTTAATATTACAGAATTATATTTAAAGTTTTATATAAACAAATTAAGTAATGATAAAAGAAAAATAACAAACAGTAAAATAAAATCTTAATGCTGCAGCCCTCGGGACAAACACACTTGACACAGTTATATAATTAGTCTGAAATATGATTGGGAACAAGGATATTGGGCTAGAGACCCCAATTCCAAAATGAACTTAACCTTACTCAATGAACCTCAACAAATTTGGTAAACAGTGAGTATAGTGTTGATGTTGAAATGGAGATTTTAAATCGTATTATAATCAAAAAAATCTCAAAATTAGCACGTTCTTTTTCTAAAAAATATCGTAAATATAGAACCTCTTTGTACAACAGAACAATATTTACATAAAAGCATTTATATAAAAACTAGCGACCCGCTCCGGCTTCGCACGGGTATAAAATATAATTATAGCCTATGTCATTTCCTGAAAAAATGATTAAAATCGATCCAATAGTTTTGATTTATTCATTACTGCCCGTGGCCCGCACGCGTTAACTTAGAGTAAAAGCCTGCCGGAACCGCCGCAAACGCTACGTACCGCGATTTTTAAATCTGTAATATCTTCGAAAATATTCATTTAAATCATATGCAGTAAAGGGCCATATAGATCTATATTAAATAAAAAATACATTTAAGGTATTTAATTGGATAAGGATTAATGCTGTATTGGTTAAAATCGCTTCGAAAATTAGCCATTATTTGTCGTAAAAAGTAAATGACAAAAAAATGTTATTGTGGGATATCCATAAGAGATAGGTATATACCATCGCGGAGTTTTCTGTAGACCTTTTCAATGTGTACAATACTTAGTACATTATTTTGATAAATCTCGTAGGGTTCAGCCTGCGTTTGCAATTTAAGCGAAAAAAAAAATTATTATTTACGACATAACATTAGAAAACTCAAAAATAACAGTATTTCTCCACTATTTAATGGATGTCATTATACATATAAACCTTCCTCTTGAATCAATCTATCTATTAAAAAGAACCGCATCAAAATCTGATGCGTAGTTTTAAAGATTTAAGCGTACATACATGTGCAGGGACAGAGAAAGCGACTTTGTTTTATACTATGTAGTGATTCGCGTCATTACTGCCTATCGTACTCATTATGGCAAAATATTGTTATCAAACAATGCATCATGTTACATTGTAAAAGATTTTAATTAGAAACAATTCATTTTTAATTTATAATTTAACTAGCGACCCGTTCCGGCTTCGCACGGGTGCAATGCTGATACTAAATATACTACAGAATGTCTTTATTTATAGTGTGAAGCTAGCTTATGACATGGTTATTAACATAATAACAACAACATTCAAATATGCGTCGTTAGATTACACGTTGTTACAGAATGCGTTGAAGAAATAAAGGTTCACTGCTCGTCCCCGTAGGTGATAGCGTGATAATATGTAGCCTATATGTTGACCCGACTTCTTAATAATATTCGTGCCAAATTTGAAGTAAATCCATGCAGTACTTTTTTAGTTTATACCGGACATACATACAGACTAACAGGCAAACAGACAAAAATTCTAAAAACTATATTTTTGGCTTTGGTATCTATTGTATATCATATATATGTATATATATCACACCCCAAGTATTCTTTGAAAAAAATATTCAATGTACAGTTTTGATTTTCCTACCCTTTTAATATATCCTAAATCCTTATCAGTCCGGTTTCCATAAAGGTCATAGTACGGCAACGGCCCTTGTGAAAATCACTGACGACATTAGGCGGGCAATGGACGGTCAGAATCTCACCGTGTTGACCTTGCTGGACTTTAGCAATGCGTTTAACGCGGTGGATTTTGATTTACTGTTGGCTGTTTTGTGCTCAATTAACATATCTCCATCAGCAATTGATTGGTTTCATAGTTACTTGTTTGGTCGTCGGCAGCGCGTTCGTGTCCAGGATTCTTATTCAGACTGGTCTAACGTTAATGCTGGCGTTCCGCAAGGTGGCATGTTGTCCTCGCTCTTATTTTCGATCTTCATAAATTCAATAACTCTCCGCATATCTTCTCTCTACCACTTGCATGCCGATGATCTTCAAATTTATTCTCACGCTAAGTTGACAGATCTACCTACATCAATAAGCAATTTAAATAATGACTTGAAGAACATATATAGATGGAGTAACTCCTACGGATTAAACATTCAATCCCTCAAAATGTCAAGTCATTATTATCGGTAGTCCTAAACTTGTGTGTCGAATAGATTGGTCACTTATACCACCAGTCGTTTATAACAACGCCGTAACCAGTTACAGCGACAAAGTCAAAAACCTCGGAATTATCTTCGATAGACATCTTTCTTGGGCACCTCAGCTGAGTGAGATGAGCCGTAAACTATTTGCAGCTATCGGATCACTGCGACGACTGCAATATTTCCTCCCTCTGCCTACCAAAATTACGTTAGCACAGTCACTCCTTCTACCAATTCTTGACTATGCTGACACTTGCTATCTTGATCTTAAAGAGGAGCAATTAAATAAGCTTGAGCGCCTTCAAAATCTCTGCATACGGTTCATATTTGGTCTTCGCAAATATGACCACGTTTCCGAATTTCGCAATTGTCTCAAGTGGCTTCCGATTCGCTTTCGCAGGAATACTCACATACTCTCGCTACTACACTCGCGTGCAACTGAATCGACTCAAGCCGTATATTGGTATAAAAGATCGATTTTTAGGAAAATGGCTTATCCGATTTTCTTGTTTTTTTTTTTGTTTGAAAGCCTAATCTTTTCTCTTAAAAAATGCTATTCTAATGAGAAAAATCGGTTGAGTATTTATTGATAAAATTTAATTTGACAGAAATGCATAAAAAATGAAGAAAAATGAAAACAACAACATAATGAATAAAAAAATTATTTTTGATATAAGTAAAGAAAATTAAAATTTTCTATACTTTTTATTGCCTCCCCTAGCTTTTATAATGGCTTACATGCGATTTTTCATTGATTTTATCACTTTTTTGATAAAATCTTGAGGTATCGTATTCCATTCTTCCTCTAGCGTAGTTTTGAGCTCAACGATGCTTGATGGAGCCGTATCTCTAGCTCGCACCCTCCATTTCAGCTCATCCCATAAATGCTCAATGCAATTCAGATCAGGACTGAGGGCTGGCCACATCATCGTCTCAATATGCACCTCTTGAAGAAACTGGCGAGTAACACTTGCTGTATGGCACCGAGCATTATCATGCATCAATAGAAAATCTTCTCCTATGTACCCTGCATAAGGTACAACATGATCGAGGAGAATGTTTTCCACGTACTTTTGAGCTGTTAGACCACCACTCCGACCACCACCAGGCACGAAAACAAGCTCGGTCATCCCTTCATATGATATTCCAGCCCACATCATAACTGAACCACCGCCATATGATACTGTTTCAACGAAACATCATTGCGAGGACCATTTCCCTGGACGCCTGTATACTCGGTCTCGTCTGTCGTTGCCATGGAGACACATTCTGCTATCGTCAATGAACAGGTTGGAGCTCCATTGCTCAATAGTCCAATTGAGGTGTTCACGAGCAAATTAAAGTCGGGCTTAACGGTGACCTGCGGTCAGTTTCGGGCCTCTGGCTGGCCGTTTAGGAGTTAAATTGGATTTCTTCAGCCGTCTTCTAATTAGCCACTGACTGACAGCCACTTCTCGAACCCTTCTGAGCTCCTGTTGCACATCAACGCCCGTGAGATACCGATTTCTCAACGAAGTTAAGACAATGAAGCGGTCGTCCGTCTCAGATGTGCTCCGGTGTCTATTGGTTTATGGTCTCCGAACGAAGCCACTAGTCTCTTGAAACCTTCTGTATACTCGTGAAACAGCTGATTGGCTCATGTTAAGTTTACGAGCGACTTGCCTGTGATGATGGCCCGCTTGCAACAAACCAACAACTTGGACCGTTGCTTCTGAGGTAGTGTCCATTGGATCGCGATTTAAATACTGGGAGCTTAAGGAGATGTATACCTGTCAACGTCTGACGAGTGATTGATAAAAAATATGGGTCACGTGAGCTTTTATACATGATTTAGTCTCGCAACTCATGGATACCGCAACGAGTAATTTCTGGAACGCTCATGTTTGACCGTATTTATTTAAAAAGTTTTTCATTGTTTATTTGAAAATGGCTATATTTATGAAAAAAAAATATATGTCTTTCGAATAAAAAAAGTTTTACAAAAATCCGATAAGCCATTTTCCGAAAAATCAAACTTATATACCAATATACGGCTTGAGTCGATTCAGTTGCACGCGAGTGTATATTGTATACTTTTTCATTCTGATACACCTCTGTACCTTAAGGAGCGTTTCAAGTATCTTTGTAATACACATGAACGCACCCTTAGATCTGAGTCTACTTTGATGCTCGAAACTCCAGCTCACATTACTTCTTTTTATTTCAACTCTTTTGCAGTTAAAGCTGTTCAACTTTGGAATGCTCTACCTCCTCCTATAAAACAAGCCAATCCCTATCTTGCTTCAAAAAAGACCTTAAAGCGTACTATTTGTCACTTAATACGTATAATTGTTTTTTATATCCCTGCATAATATGTATGAGTTGCTACACTTGTATTATGTATTCTATGCTTTTATCCATATTACATTATCCATATACAGTATTTCGCTTATAAGTATAGTTCTTTTCTTTTTTTATCAAATAAACAATACTGTACTTATTCATTATAAATAGCTTTAAAAAACCACCAAAAAATTATATATATATACACATACATATAACTAATATATATATATATATATATATATATATATATATATATATATATATATATATATATAAAACTTTAGTTTTACGGTTGTAATTTTACATAGTATAGATAGTCAATGTTTTTCATAATATTGTTTACGTAATGATTTTATATACGCTGTGTGGCTCCGGCAGTAAGAATATACCCCCCTCTTCCTGTGAGTTTCGTAAGAGGCGACTAAGGGATAACACAGTTCCACTACCACCTTGGAACTTACAAAGCCGACCGATGGCGGGATAACCATCCAACTGCTGGCTTTGGAATACACAGGCCGAAGACGGGCAGCAGCGTCTTCGGTGCTTCGGTGTGGTGACTATGGGCAAAACACATGAGTTCACGCCATTTTTGGTACGAACTTTGGAGGCCTATGTGCAGCAGTGGACTGCGATTGACTGAAGTGATATATATACGGTCGAATTGAGTAACATCCTCCTTTCTTGAAGTCGGTTAATTAAAAAAAATATCTATAACTAAATATAGGACATAATTGCGGGTTCGGTACTCGTTTGGAATGGATACTTAATAAAGATATAATTGGTAAATTCAACATTTAACTCTAACACATAAGGAGTATGTATGTGTCGGCGATACGCCAGAGTTTTCTCCCTCAAGAGTCCATTACAGTGATATAACACAAAATAAAGTATTTCTTAGTTTATTAACGCACAATCGCTCGTATAGAACTGACTATATACTTGAATATACTTGAGGCATATATGTACATAGGCTTTTATTTAAACATGGTTTTATAATGCCGCTTTACACCCGGTTCCTACATTCAAAAACCGATTCGTTTTGTTTTCGAACCGTTAAATTTTAAACATATCTTTTCGAAATTTATCGTTTTTAGGGTTCCATATTTTGTACATACCAGCGTTCGGACCCTTCTGAAAACGGGTCAATTATTTAAATAAATAAATATCTATACAATACACACATGGTCGTCTGTTCCTAAAGTTAGCAACTTAATGCTTGTGTAATAGGTAACAGCCGACTTGTATATAGCTACATATTTTTTTCGATAAACATAAATAATACATATATAAATATATAAATATATAAATAAATATTTATATTACATCAGACCCGGGGTGGAAATCGTACCCACAACCCTCGGAGCAGAAAGCAGGGTCACTATAAACTGCGCCTAAGGGCTAGTCTGTCTACTTTACGTCTCTCTGCGTTAATGTAATGCGTAATGTGTTTTAAAATAAAAGTTTTTTTTTTAAACTGTTGTAAAAGTAATAATTAACCGATATTATACTTAACTTAGTAAGGGTAAAGTAATTTCGGTACATTTTATAACGATTTTATTTTTGTCGCAGTCAAAGGCGCTCGGACGAGTATTGTTCGATCAAGTGTGTCGACAGCTACATCTACTAGAAGCAGATTACTTCGGGCTCGAGTACCAAGACGCCAACGGATCAAAGGTAAAGTGAGACCTAACTTTTAACAACGGTAAAGTTAAAATGTACCTTGGAATCTTCAGTACAATATGTTTCAGAACTAACAAGGGAATCCGTAATATGAACATCTTTGTATTGTCCATGTTTGAGTTATTCTTTCAACTACACTAATTGCTCAACTTTTACTGAAGTTTAGATTTTTTATGTCCAGTATAAATTTTATGTTTTATAGAAACTAGTGAGAACTGATAGCAGAACTATATGTCACTGATGGTAATATCGAGTGCAAGTTAATAGAATAATTGGTCAACAATGATTTCTGTTGCTTTCTTTTGTATAGCCATTACAGGATGAAAATGCTAAAGCTACACTATACAGAGTCAAAAAAATAAAAATTAATAGGAAAATGAAACAATAACTAATTATTACGCTTATATTTCAAGTCGGAGAAAAATATACTTAAGCTCTGTCGATCAATTAAGTGGTTTACGATCACTCAATTCAATAAATAGAATTAAATAAAAGCATGCTAGTCAATCTGCAATTAGAGTACCATACTTTTAATAATAAGTATTAAAGTATATAATTATATATTATAATTTTCCCCTTATAGTACTGGTTGGACGTCGAAAAGCCAATGTGCCGGCAAGTTGGTCTGTCAATGTTGGAACCAACTCTGAGGTTTTGTGTCAAGTTCTACACTCCGGACCCCGCTAGGCTCGAAGAAGAGTTCACTCGGTATCTCTTCTGCTTACAAGTGAAGAGAGACCTCGCACAGGGATGCATACAATGTAACGAAAATACAGCGGCTTTGATGGCCAGTTATATTGTCCAAGGTAAGAGAAATTCTTCTTGTTGAGTTGTCTATTTTAATTGGATGTTACAAGTCAGAATTTTCCGCTCCGTTTTCAAAGCATAAGTCGTAAACTGCAGAATACGTGAACAAGTATTATTCTTTGTATACTTGTATTACGTTAGGTTGTAAGTTAGCAACGTTACTTTCATAATAATTTTAAGGTTAAGCTACGTTAAAATTCAATAAAAATATACGGGAGTTTCTGAATAGATCGTGCTCATCGTCCCAAATTTTACATTTTAAGAATATACCGAGTTACTCAAAAGAAAAAAACAAACTACACTATCTTCTGAATTCCTTAATAAAGTATATTATGTATATATAAGATTACACAACGCGGTATGCAAAGAATGGGTGCGTGTTCCAGAAAAAAGCTTATGAAAGCTGAGATTAATATACGAAGAATTCACTTGGGGATTTTGTTTTGTTTGCGTTCTCGGAGTAACCTTTTACGTGTGTTAAATGGAATCCGTAGACTCTATTTAAGTATTAGTGTTATTATATAAAAGTTGGTTTAGGTACGTGTGTGTTTTTGTTTCAAAAGTTGAGAATATATTTGTTTGTGCTTGAAAGGATTTCTATATCAATGTTTATAAATCCTTGTAGGAAAGCGCAGCAGAAAAACATTGCTCTAAATCTGAAGACTCTTGACGCGGAAAATTCCTAGATCTTACAGAAAATTGCTGCGAATTGATACTGCTCTCAAATAATATTGTGTTTCTGTAGTGAGTAAGGTAACCAGAGCTCAGAGAGCGGAGAGAGAAATGAGGCCTATAATATAATTAAAAGGCATATAATATAAGGTGCGGGATGTACATTTAAAAGACAATTAAGTTCAGTTAAGTGTGTACTGTAATTACACTTTAATTTAAGAGCGGAATTAATAAGAAATAGAGATAATAATTTGTATTGTTAAGGAATTTTTAATTAATGTCTCGTTCGCTTTGCGGTGATGTAACTAATAAAATTAGTTTTCACGTGAACGCATGATTTAACAATACGTTTAAAGGATTATTGTTCTAAGTGTTTCAGTTTGTTTGAATATGTTTACTGAATGACCAATCATATTTTGTATATAGAGATAGAGGTAAAGGTCTTCAGTCATATAATAAAAAAGCGCGGCCAATAAACTGAGTTGTTGAAAAACTACATACTTAGCATACAATACAATATCTCGGTATAAAAACTCACTGATGTTCCGCTCGCTTTGACCGATAATGCTGCTATTAGTCATTGACACAAGGTCACAAGAAAATGTAGCTATTATATAAGTTGGCTGTTACCTGTTGCGTGGCATGTTGGCTACCTAAAGAACAGACGACAGTGTGTGTAATTTAAAGATATTTATTTAATTTTGTTCATCGATCTTGTTCTATGTTCTAAGCCTATTTTTGTCTAAGATTCTAGAAATAAAGTGTGTTCTAAATTGTTTTGTATTATAATATCGAAAGTCAGCTGTTCAGTGATTTTAAAAGAATACTTATTTTATTTATTTAATTATGCGTAATTGTAGTATCACTTGTTCCGTTTTTCAAATTGAAATCATAAAACAGTTGAAATACTTATGTTTACTTGTCAAAAACTAAAGTAATTTTTATTTTTGTATCAATCAAACGCGTAAATACACACTAATTGATGTGTCCAAGTACAGGGTCGGAGAGCACCCCACTCACCGTAGACTTAATTAACCCCTTATTGTTACCCCGTCTAGATATTTTGCTTCGAGTAAATAAAAGATTAATTTAATATGTGTTTAAATATCAAGTGTTTCACTCTTACGTTGACACTAGGCTTTGCGGTTAGAACCAGGTTAATGCACACACGTTGTTTCGCATATTATCGAACAAATCGCTTGGCGTTTGTGGTAACTAACTATTCACCTTTATGTTCACTGAGTGATGTCATTAAACCAACACCTACTACTATCCTATTTCGCCACGAGATATTTGTTAAATTATTGTGTAGATGTAATGTGTAGTTTTTTTTCTATTCTCGACTTTTACAATATTAAAACGAAACTATTATGGCGTTGCTCTAAATGTTTCTAGATGTTGAAAAATAAACATTTACTTATTATTACGTGTGGCTTATTCCCATCGTGCCTCGAAGAGCATTTTAAGCCGTCGGTCCCGGTTGTTATCATGTATACCTGATAGCGATCGTTACTCATAGTAGGGAATATATCTGCCAACCCGCATTGGAGCAGCGTGGTGGATTAAGCTCTGATCCTTCTCCTACATGGGGAAAGAGGCCTATGTCCAGTAGTGGGATATTACAGGCTGAAGCGTAAATTTTCTTTACGCATTAGTAAACACTACACATTTATTCGATCATTAAAATTATTAAAATTATATTGTTGTGATAAATTATTATATTGTAGTTATTAAAATAGTAAACGAGAAGACGTTAATTTTTTCCTAACAAACTGTTTTATACCAATTTTGGAGAATGTAATCGTATTTTGACAAAACCAGAATCTATTTCGGCAAAGAAATTGTATATTACAGGCTGAAGCGACGTGTGGCTTAATTTTTCAATTAAATTAATAAAAAAATTATAACCCCAACAAAAATAAAAAGAAGATGAAAAGGAAGAGGATGTCTTATCTAATCTTAATAATTTATGAAAATACTTGTAAAATATTCCTAACCGTGTTTTTTTAGGCAACTGTATTCAAGAAAAAGGACAAATAAGAGCAGAGTTGGTATATTTTTATGAAGACGTACCCGGTTAACTCGACGTAACGATCGTTCAAATACAATCAATGCCCCCGTATCCTTGCCTCGTCAGATCAGGATGTTATAAATTACTGTCTGAATTTGAAACTGCGTTATGATATAATGTCGTTCTGACAGTTAAATGAATACAAATTATTTTAACTGAAATTTAAGATGTGATGTAGTTACTATTGTTGGTCGATTAGATTATCCTAAATCCAACGTCAAACTAATTTATAGTCTTTAATTGATTTGGAACATTGAAGTATAACGTACTACGTACAAGCTCAATGATTTGGAATAATGTACGTTGTAAATGATGAATGTGACACAGAGTCTTTCGATTTCTGTGTAATATGAGCAAATATGTTTTCCAAATGTGTCATATAACAGTCGCAATTTCTAGGCTTGGGGACACTAAAAATTACATTACTAAAAAAAATACTTTTAAACGACTTGTGTTAAATATACGTTATATAAATTCATATATCCATAGGACATTTTGAAAAATTATGTGCTCGCAAACAAAAAAAAACCGACTTCAATTACATCGACAAGTAATACAACGTAGATCGACGAAAAAATAGTTAAGCAACTACGCGTTATCAAAGATTACTCAAAAAGTAGTTATCAGATCTCGATAAAATTTATATGTGACCACATGATAAACACCAGCTTTCGATTAAATTAAAAATTATCAAAATCGGTATACCCAGTAAAAAGTTATTGCGGATTTTCGAGAGTTTCCCTCGATTTCTCTTGGATCCCATTATCAGATCCTAGTTTCCTTATCATGGTACTAAACTAGGGATATCTCCTTTCCAACAAAAAAATAATTATCAAAATCGGTACATCCAGTAGAAAGTTATGCGGTATAATACAACGTAAGTCGACGAAAAAAGCGTCAAGTAAAAACGCATTATTAGATATAACTCGAAAAGTAGCTGTTAGATCTCAAATAAATTTAAATGGGACCAATTGACATACACCACCTTTCGATTAAAACAAAATTTGTCGAAATCGGTCTACCTGGTCAAAAGTTCTGATGTAACATACATAAAAAAATAATAATAATAATACAGTCGAATTGAGAACCTCCTCCTTTTTTAGAAGTCGGTTAAAAAGAAACTCGAGTCGCGTGTCAGAACTGATACACGTTTTTTTGCTTATATTGTGCATGTTCCCATGCTGTCCCCTACTATTTCTCGGTATTGGGGGCATAATTCTGAGAAAGGAGATGGATACGATTCCATACATTCTTGGGCCAAAATGTAATAAATGAAAATGGTATCAATTAATGCATTTAGGCTTATTGATCCCTCCTGAAAATTATCTATATTTTGGCTATCTGAGAGTGGAGTTATTAGACTTTTCGTAAAAGTGAGGTTATGTTACAATGTCTATAAAAAAACCCAATCACTAAGTTCTTGTAGCATTAATGTTTGTTATATTTAGTAAAGACTGTTTGAAAACTCATTACAAATATTGATATACACTTGAAAGCATAAATAAATATCAGGAATGGACTCAGAATACATCGGAAAACAGTAAACACGAATCGAGTGACGGACACAGTATTACTGTTAGTAAGCTGTCAAAGCTGTCATTAAAAATATGATTTATTTTAGATCGATACGAAATCGATAATCATTTTGGTTTATCAAATATT
Organism: Melitaea cinxia; assembly: GCF_905220565.1. Taxonomy (NCBI): domain Eukaryota; kingdom Metazoa; phylum Arthropoda; class Insecta; order Lepidoptera; family Nymphalidae; genus Melitaea; species Melitaea cinxia. The sequence goes on along the minus strand of NC_059395.1, from coordinate 4,149,550 downwards.
AATTGATATTTTCGATATTAATGTAACTTTATTTAAATGCACATTATTGTTTACAGCTTTAATTATGCATCTAAATTATCTTGAGTTAATTAACTAGTGCAAACATTTTCTTTTTGAATTCTGTAATCGATTATAGTGGAATCGATACCCAAATAATTTGATGAAAACTATCTTTCTCAATTTTCTCCGCTTCCAGATTCAGAATTGAGCTGATATTTTATATTTTAAAATAAAAAAATAGGACCAATTTTTTAAACAATATCTCTACTCATTACATTTTGGCCCAAAAGTCCCCATCTCCTTTAGACATCATTGAAAAAACCAGTCATAAGAAATGTTTTTTTTTTTCAAAATTTTTTGCAAAGTTAAAGTCATAAATTTTGGCACTTTTTTGCGAGCTAATTAATTGTTATTTTATCCTTACCGCCGAGTACATGGCATAATATTTTATTTTTATTTTAAAGTAATCGATCCCACTACTTTGGGTAAAATCAAAATAAAATAATTAATAGAATTATTGTTTTTTAATTCTATTTCTATTTTGTTGTCTAGTTTTACTACCTTTCGAGGTTGCACTTTATCACGGGACACCTTTATAATCAAGTCGCTAAATATTCGTGTGAACAGTACCGTCTAATTCCGTTAAATAAATAAATTAGCGCCTCACAATCCATGGACTGCAGTAGGATGACAATCCTGTGTCGGGGTTCAGAAACACTAACAATACAAGCACAAACGTTCAGACCAAGACAAACATCTGAATGGTCTATACAAAAATTTGTCGTTACCGTCAGATGTCAATGACCGTATTTAATTCATTTCGACTTTTAAATATCTCGGAAAATCTTATCTGGTATGAATGATGAATATGTCAATAAACAATCTTTGAGTATATTGAGTCATCATACAATCCTCCAAATAAAGTAACTACCAAAGCGTATGGAATGGAGGAAACGAAAAAATGCTTTATCTCGAAGTTTCATATCCGAAGTGTAGATAGTGTACTGGAGCTCGCACTAAAGTAAATAATAAATAACTGAGACGAGACTCTGACGCGTTCATGCATTGGACTCTAAACAATGACCGAGACCTTGGCAGCTCGTCATCAATGATGTAAACGTTAACTTCACTTTGTACTCATGGGACTATGTTTTATTAGCTTTGCATATATTATAATATTTCTCATTATTTAACTTTTAAAATTATTTTAACATTAATTTAGTTTTTTTTTCTTTATTAAGTTCTGTCAGTCACGACGATCGCTCTGGTGTAATGGTGCGTGTGCCGTGTCGGCGGTGCCTAAACACCGACGGTCGGGTTTCGATTCCCGCTCGGAGTTGATATTTGTGTTTATACAAATATTTATTTCCGGTCTGGTTGATAGTCCTTGTGGATCCTCCCACCGTGCCTCGGAGAGCAAGTGCAGTGTTATCAAGTACACCTACCTGATAGCGATCGTTACTCATAGTAGGGAATATATCCGCCAACCCGCATTGGAGCAGCCTGGTAGATTAAGCTCTGATCCTTCCTCCTACACGGGGAAAGAGGCCTATGCCCAGTAGTGGGATATTACAGGCTTTTTTAATTAGAAAGTACAATATAATCCGATTATCTGAACCATAGAAGATATGGGACGTTCATTTTACTCCTTCAAAGCTCATTGACTGTATTTTTTTAAATTTTGAATTCACCACAAAGCTTAAATATTATTAATAATACACCGTACGTACAATTACTGTATGTGTAATGTAATTAAATTACTTTTTCCAGCTGAGTGCGGTGACTTCGTACCTGAAGACTATCCGGACCACACCTACCTCAGTGGCTACAAGTTCTTCCCCGGACAGGATTCGGAGTCCGAGAGGCGGATAATGGAGAACCACAAGAAACACATGTGTGTTTACATATATTTGCAATGCAAATTGTAAACCATACGAAAAGCAAATTATACATACAGCAAAATTACACAACACACACATATAAATATTAACTCGCTTTGAAAACATTTTGGTTACTAACTAATTTAACTTGAAAACAAAATTTATGAACTTCACAAGACATAATGCTAAGAGCTTTCTTTACTAAATATACTTAGGGTTTTTAGGAAACATTCTTAATGACATAAATATTTAATATCCTATTGTCAAAGCTGTAAGAATTAAAATGCATTCTCACTTACTACGGCTTCCGTACTTTGGCTACGTTATTGCTCTAATTACCTTCAAGATAAATGATTTTGTAAATAACCCTTTAATTTTGAAATAGATCTTATGAGACAGTGCTTTAATTTGTTTGCTCTGTTACAATATTAGACTTATGAATCTAATAATATGTTAATGTATGTTACTCTTGTTACAGCGGCCAAAGCCCCGCAGAGGCGGATTTGAATTTATTAGAGACAGCGCGAAGATGTGAATTATACGGTAAAATTTTACTGCTAAATAATGTTACTAAATTAAACAAACATAAATGAATTAAATTTGTTTCATAATAGGTTTCATTTTCTCGCTTATACACAATTTGATAATATATATAATATATATATATATATATATATATATATATATTTTTTTTTTTTTTTTTTTTTTTTTTTTTTTTTTTTTTTTTTTTTGTATAGGGCATGAATAATCAAACCCGAAAAAAAAAACAACAATGAATAATCTAAAGTCTGCATAAGTATTCAGGAATGAAATTATACCATTTTCAAAATATTGATGATGCGTTAGCGCAATGGTCACAGCACTTGCTTATGGCTTTTGTATTGGCGGTTGCGGGTTCGATTCCCGTACAAGGTGTACATTTGTTTTGGCCATACCGATTTTCTCCTTGGTATGGGCTCTTGGACTTGTATATTGTGTGTTTCTGGACCCCCAACACATGAGTCAATCCTAGTGAGGTCCGTTAAGTGTTAAGTGTTTATTTAGAACTTCATAATATGGAAGACTCTCTGTACCCAAATAAACCTATGAGGTTTTCATGCTACTTAACTGGTATAAATGATATGTATAGCCCAAAAAAATATTGCTCTTAGAACAGTCGTTTGCCTTTTGTAGGTATAAAGATGCATGCGGCAAAAGACCATGAGGGTGTTCCTCTAAACCTAGCGGTGGCTCACATGGGCATCGTCGTGTTCCAACACATCACCAAGATCAACACCTTCAGCTGGGCCAAGATCAGGAAGATATCCTTCAAGAGGAAACGATTCTTGATCAAATTACATCCGGAGGGATACGTAATGCTTGCTTATAATCTCTGTTAACATCAAATGAACCCTACTAACCCTAACTAATCAAATAATTATTAGCTAAGCAATAAAGGATTATAAGCTTTAAATGCCATTAAATGGGCTAATAGTATAATTCAATAAAAGTGGGGGTATAAGTGCCCAAAAAGTGGACAATCTGTAAAAGAAGTCGGTTGAGTATGTTGCAAATCAATCAAAATTGGATAAGTTATTTCAGAATACTATATGAAAAACACCGATAATGGGTTTCTGATCCTACAACTTTAATGTCTGATTAATCGTCGTAAAACTACCTTGCGAGTTTGGGCTATTAAATAATATACGTTGTCACATTTAAAATTTATATTGGATCAAGGATTTCTGCTGATTTAGCAGAAATAAAAATCAGACCAAAAATACTTATTTGTATGTTGCAAAAACTTTTCTTTTCCAGGGCTACTATCGCGACGTAGTCGAGTTTTTCTTTGAGAGTAGAAACGAATGCAAGAACTTTTGGAAGAAATGCGTCGAAAACCACGGTTTCTTCCGATGTTCTAGCGTGCCTCGCCTCCCCAGACACAAGACAAGGGTCATGTCTAGAGGATCGTCGTTTAGGTAATTTCAACTTACATCATTAAGATTGACTTTTTTAATTATAATTGTTTCTATAAAATATAAGTTCGAGTCGGATTTACGCTGTTCAAACATTGAAAAAACTTTTTTGACTTTTTTCTGACTGACAATTGTGAACTTTGAAAAACTTTGGAATATGAAAATATTCATAAAAATGGTATTGCCATATTTTTAAAACAATAGCTAAGATCGAGTTGTGGGCTACCGAACAATATTTTTCTAAAATTGTTCATAAATCACCTAATATATATAAGATATTAGTTGATTACTTAAAGGAATCGGAAAATTATACAATGTGTTGCTCTGAAAAAACAAAGAAACGACATTTAAAGCTATTTACCAATTACTATACATAAAATTAAAATTAATTATTTCTTTTATATGTGACTATAATGAAGTGTCAAAAATCTCTTTCTAAAACAAAACATATTACTACTGTTATAAAAAAAAGGTACTATACAAGTATGCAAACTCAAAGGAATATATTCCTTTATATATATTTCAGGTATAGTGGTAAAACACAAAAACAAATTGTGGAGTTCGTTAGAGACAACTACGTGAAGAGACAAACATTCCAGAGGTGCGTAATTTCTTTTAGTAGCATTAGTTTTAAAGTATTTGGACATATCCTGCATGTTTTCATGAAAAGCCTAGTTTCCAGGTATGCTTTAAAATAGTATTAGTTAGTTGTTAGTAGTAGCTAGTCTAATCCTAGTGTTGTACATTTAGTTGTTTTGTCCTCTGTTACCAAAATTATGAAAGTCACGATTTTTTTTTTAAAAAAGGACAAATTATTTAATTTAAGACATTTGCTAGTGACGATAGGCAAATTTTCTTGTAAGTGATCAATTTCAAAAATCAAAATTGATCTATTGATGTTTCAAATTATTATTTTATGATTAGATAGCCTAGTCAATAAGTTCAAGCACGTGTTAAATACACATAAAGTTCACAATGAGCCATGGCTCATTAGATCCGGAATGACGTCTAGGAAAATGGTTCTAATGGGTCTTCTTGCACGCATAAATTGCCTTTCATTTAAAACTTCTTAAAAGTTAATAATTTCGGAGTTCTTAAGAAAAAACTATGTTCCCTTTTTTTGCAACTTCATTTGCTATACATAACTATAATAACTTGCAATTTTTGTGTGCTAGAAAATCCTTTCGACCCATTTTTCTAGACGTCATTCCGGATCGAATGAGCTAAGGCTCATATTTTTAGGAGCTTTATCTCTGTTTAACGCGTAGTTGAACTTATTAACTAGACTAAGAAGAAATAGTGGCCTTTTTATTACATATATTTTCTATTAGACTAATACTTTATATCTTCAATTTCCATTACTGATTTATGCTAATTACTTTAACTAAGATTAATTGTATATTAAGTCCGTTTAACCAAAGTGGGTTTAAAAACACTAGCTTTTGGTTGTTTCACGAAATAATACTTATAACACCGATTTATCGAAGCGTGATTTATTTGCATGTTATTTGAAGACCCTAAACAAATAATTAGTATCGGGTAGTGGGAGGCTTCGAATGGTTTTGTATTATAAATGGTGATTAGCATTCTCGAGCATGCGCTGTATACGTTGAGACTTTCGCTTCTTCCAAAACTTGAATCAAGTGTAGTCGTCACGCGACACTGACTATCGGTCGGAGGATGGTACGCTCGTTCGATGTTATCTGAGTTTTAGCTTTGATTACGATCAATGTCACGTTAAAAAAAATGCAATAGTGTCGGTATCACCGTCTCCAATACAGCGCCACGCTCGTGTTAATCTGTCGTGACGCTTTCGATTTTTAGATTAATACTTTTTTTTTCTAATCTACCACTGTGCACATTTTTGTCGTTATATCCTACCCGTTTTGTTTCGTACATGGTTCGAATATGAGTAGATTTTTCATTGATGTTTTTATTAGTTTTTTTTTTTTCTATCATCGTGCGTAACGAATAAAGACACTCGCCGCCCGACGTCAGCCGATCCCGTCGCTCGGTGTGGCAAATCGCGTATATCTAGAACGGAGTGTGAGAGAGAGAGAGAGAGAGAGAGAGAGAAAGAAAGAGGGAGAGGAATCGGTACGGTCGCGCAGTGGTAATGAGGTGAGGGGTCGCTCGAGCCAGGTGCCAGGCGTGACCATCTTCTGTCCGATGTCGATCCCTTAAATCGAGAACGGAGGAAAAGATGGATGGAGAGATGGATAGAGAGAGAGATGTATAGAGAGAGAGATGTATAGAGAGAGAGATGTATAGAGAGAGAGATGTATAGAGAGAGAGATGTATAGAGAGAGAGATGGATAGAGAGAGAGATGGATAGAAAGAGAGATGGGTGGAGAGGAGGGGGTGTTCGGTGGCGCAGTGGTAGAGCGCGCGATTGAGCCAGGAGTGACCATCCTCTGCCCGATGTCCAGGTCGGGCTCGTTCCGCGCGCCGCGCCCGGCGGCCGGCCCGCGCGCCGCCGCGCCCGCGCCCGCGCTCAGCGCCAGCGTGTCCGCGCACCCGCTGCTGCCGCTGCCGCCCGGCTCCGACGGTAACGCGGTCTCGGCCGTACACTAGCTACTGACGTGCGGCGATTGGCGGTAGCGGTTTTCGAATCACGTCTACTGCTACCGAAACATACTACGATGTTTAGTAGTTAAATGAAAAACTCGTTTAGTTATTGTATATTGAGACAAATCGATAAACGAAACCGTCAATCGCTAATCGAATACTCATCGAAAGTAATTGTATTTTGTTATGTGGATGTTTTTGATGACATATGGAATTTTGATACTTGTCGGAATTTTGTCTCCGTTTATCAAACTCACAGAGAGCTAACGAATCGTACGATTGTAATGATATCGATTGATCCGGTGCAGCGATTTCCCTGGAGTGGGACAAGCAACCTCACTACCTGGAGGCCTCTCTGATGATGAAGGGCTACTCTGCGGAGGAGGCGGCGGCGGCGGCGCGCCGCGCAACCGCTCGCCCACCCCCACCAGCTACCGCCTTCGTCTCCACGAGGGACAAGGTACGTACCTAGATAGTGGCTACTCACGTCCTAAACGACCTAACCAACGTCCTAAGAGACCCGAGTCTCTTATTTTCACGAAGGTAAAAGGTTTGAGCCTAAATCCACTAGTTTACCTCACAGCAGTTCTTCAAATTCTTTCGGAATATCAAATAGATTTCCTCCAACGTCATGCAAAAGATAATGGACACAGGCAAGAAGGAGAAAGGGGAAAATTCTAGAAATGGACGGGGTTTGAGCTTAAATCCGCTACTTTGCCTCACTCCTTTCTTCAGCTTTTTTCGAAACATTCGAAAGTTTTCTTCGTGATGTTTCCCTGCAACTTCACGCAAAAAATAAATTTTAAAGACAAATTTGTTGAAGTGAAGTGTTCGTCAATGCCATCCGCGGTTGAAAGTCAGGATCCTTTGCTTTTATTTAAAAATTGTACTTTACATGAAAGTATATTTACAAAGGACATTCTGAAATCACGCTAATTCTTCAATTTTGTATGTACGCGTACATTTGTATTTGAAATAACAGTTTCTTTTCTTGTACCTAATGTAACATTGTAATGTGAATGATTAAATTTGGAGGCAACGTAAAATATTATTTCTTAACTAGCTGTACCCGTAACTTCGCCCGCGTGGGTTTTAAGAAAACAATTATTGTTCAGCTCGCAGTTATAAATTAAAAAGAAAAAACTAAAATAAAAGTAGCCTCAGTTACTCCTTATTTACATCAGTTATCTGCTAGTGAAAGACCCGTCAAAATCGATCCAACCGTTTCAGAGATTAGCCGGAACAAACAGACAGACAGATAGATAGACAAAAATTATAAAAATGTTATTTTGGTATATGTATCGTATTTACATATAAATTTAGTTAAAAGTGGTTATTTTAATATTACAAACAGACACTCCAATTGTATGTATTTGTATATATTTAAAAAATGAAATCGAATTGGTCTATCAACCTTACCAACTTGGTTACCAAGTAAATTTTAAATTTTTATTGCACCTAGAAAAATAATTTCTTTCTTTTTCAGCTTACAAAACTGTACTGCAATCAAATAGTAAGGGCTTTGATAGTCTGTGTCTGTAAAATGTTTCTAATTTTTCTTGCAGTCATAACCTAACAACTTCTTTGCTTTGTGTCAATATGTGGTGTTTGTTTTAATATTTATATTCAATGTGAATTTTATTTTAATAATTTTGACATTAATTTCATACATGTTTCTGTGTCAAATTATTGCTCCCACTCATTTACACATATACAGGCTGTGTCGTAAATAGTGGATAATATCGTAACTGAGGGTAGCCCTGATGCTGCGCTTCAAGAAAATGTACTTTTTATGTCAGGGTTGCCAACACTAAAAATTGAGAATTTTTGTGTTTTTTCAAAAAAAAAAAAAAAAACTACCGCAACTAGTAATTTGGTCATAATTTTTACAAATTAAGGTATTTTAGTGTAATTTTTATTTAATTTTACTCTGGAATCCTTTTACTATCTAATGAAATTACTATTTCAGGCATAATTTATTCTAAACTTGTGAAAATTAGCGTTAGATGTTATTTTTATTTTTAATCCCTACTTTTTGGCAAGATTTAACCATTTAACCGTGAAAAAATGTACTGTACTAGAATTGCCCAGTATTTAAAAAAAATCTTAGTCTAGTTTCTAAAAAGGTATAACAATTAGTGCTTTGACAAGCATAATTACTTTGTAGGAGTGAAAGAGCTTATCACGGTCGGTAAGTTCGTTTTGTGTCATTAGCATTTGACGCTTAAATGTTAGGATAAAGAAAAAAAAAGCAAAGGTTTTTATTATAAAAATGCATTTGTTACATCGAACTAAATGTTCAAAATGTCCTCCATTGGCAGCAATGCAGGCTCGACATCGCCTTATATATCTTTATACGGCGTGCATAGCCTGATATTTCAATTTCACGAGCGGCTAATTGCACACGTGTGCGCAATTCTTCGATTGTCGACACTGCTTTATTATAAACTTTTTCTTTAATCCATCCAAAAAATACGTCCACGTAGTTCAGGTCAGGCGATCGTGGTTGCCATAAAATTGGACCCAAGCGCCCAATCCTCATATCTGGGTATGTGTCGTTAAAATATTCCCGCACCCGAACAGTAAAATGCACGAGACACCCGTCATTTTGTTGCCACATTCCTTCTCTTGTCCCCAGTGATAAATTTTACAAAAAATTAAATAGATTTCAGAATTTAATGTTGCTAGCTACTCATATGTCTAGTATTTTCCCATAAAATTTATCAAAAAAATCCCCCCTGACATAAAAAGTACATTTTTTTGAAGCTCGACATCAGGGCTAACCCCAGTTAACGGATTATCCACTATTTATGACACACCTGTATAATGACAGATAATAAACATTTATATGTTAATACTTTAATGTCAAGGTTGAAAATGTTTAGTAATCTGTTGTCGTAAGAGGTCATAAAGTAACTAGCACACCATCTTTCTCAGCACATGCCACTAAAATTTATGTGTGCCTAGAACCTGTATTATTGATCATTAATATATAAAGATGGCTGTTTACGTACACACAGGTGGGTCCAGAAGTAGTGACCCATGCCGAGGTCAATCATCATCCTATGGAGGATTCGCTTCCGCCTCATCAGATGACGACACCGTTGGTGAGATATTCGATTTTCGTATTCGTAAGCTTCCGATATAGACGCAATCGTCCAGTGCAACATTTAAAATTCATCGATACTCACCCAAATTCTGGCTTGTAATATATATATGTAATATACATATATTTACGTGTGTTCGTGTGTGTGTGTGTGTGTAAAATAAATATGTAGCTTTATCAGTCGGTTGTTTCCTAGAACACATGCATTAAGTTGCTTACCTTAGAAAAAAACGGTCGTGTGTGAATGTTAAAGATATTTATTTATTTATTTTTACTAGTGGTACTAAGTTTAAATTAAATAAAACGAAAAAAATGATGAAAATAAAGAACCTTTTTTCAAATTTTTCAATTTGATTACAGACTTTGACAGTCAACAAAAGAGTGTGTATAATGTCTTTTTTATTGATTTCATATATTTTTATGCATAACAAAAAAAAAAAAAAAAAACTAGCGTTCTGCACTTCTTCTCTATATAAACTATAAGTGTACGAAATTTCATATTCCTCAGTCCGCGCAGTTTTCGTAAAAAGGGGTGAAAAGCTTATGTTTCACGTATTAATATATAATAATATAGATTTTTACTCTCGTAGACGTCTCCGGAGAGTACGTGGACGGTGGATGCGGAGCGCAGTGGGCGCGCGCGCGCTCCCACTCCGCCGCCTCGTGGGCCGCGCCCGCGCACGCCAGGTCAGCCCTCGCACACGCACACGCGCACGCGCACCCACACGCACACACACACTGCCACGCGCCCCGCCGCAGACTCCCCGCCCCCTAGCGTCTACCCGGACTTCGTGCTCGCCAAGCAGTCGTCCAGCTTTAACAAGTCCTCGGAGCGGCTCGAGTTCGAGCTCTCGCAGAGCAATATCTACTCGGCGTGCCCGTCCACGCGCTCGTCGCGCTCGGCCGCGTCGCCGGCGCTCGAAGGGGGCGCCTCGCCGCCCGCGCGGCGCGCGCCGTGGGGCCGCAGCGCGAGCTGCCGCAACCTGCGCGACTTCAGCTTCGACGAGGCCGGCCGCTCGCGCCGCGCGCCCGACACGCGCAGCCTGCTGGCCGACCTGGACGCCTATCGCCCGCGCCGCGTCGACTCGCCCGTCACGCGCTACGACGACGCGCGCACGCTCGCCTTCGTCCTGGGCGTCGGCTCGCAGCGCGAGCTGATCGGGCGCGCGTACTCGTCCAGCTTCCCGGGCGCGGTGGGCGAGGCCCGGCTCGACCTGCCGCCCTTCGCGCGCAGCGGCTCGCAGGACGACCTGTCGCACGACAGCTACGAGCTCGTGGAGCGCTCCGACGACGAGTGCTCGGAGCGCCGCTACGCGCGCGTGCGCTCCGCCTCGCGCTCGGCCGTCGCGCGCACGCGCTCGTGCTCGCTCGACTCCGGCAACGACCTGCCCTCCGACGACGACCAGTCGCTGTCCCACCTCTCGGAGACCGAGGACGCGGACGCGAATCTCAACATTTCGGGAGTCAAATATAAGAGCGATAACGATTTACCTCTGGATCCGTTCCTAGCGGACGATCCGAGAATTCTGCCTCGAGAGAAACTTTCGGTTCGATCGGACGGAAACTTCTATAAAGAAATTAAACGCGCTCTAGGTTCTCGTACGTCTAGCCAGGAATCGAAGAGCGATATTTACGACTCTAAACTGTCTAAAAGTAGCGCCGAATCTAGTAAAAAGTCACGCGATAGCGTCTATCATACCGATAGCAAAAAATCTCGGGAAACGCTTAAAAGTAAAAGTTCCGATAGGTCCGGTTCGAGAACCTCTAGTCAAGATTCTAAATCCGATTACTATGATTGTAAAAAGAACTTGTATGAACCTGACGATTTAAGTATGAGGCGTCGGAGTAGTACAAGTATCCAAAACGCATATATTGATCCCTTTGAACCTATTTCACCTTCTTCCAGTCCCGATTCTGGCAAAGATTTTTACGACACTCAATCGACTTTTATTGGGATGGAAAAGCCAGAATATCGAGAAAAAACACTATTCGATAAATCTCATGAGGACCTTATAGCAAATTTGATCACTTCACCCAACTACTATCACCTTCCGACACCATACTCAACGTTCCCGAGTAATAATAAGCATAAAGAAAGTAATCATGTACATTCAACTAGTTTGCAAAATGTAGATCTTGATCAATACGCACAATATTCTGATTCAAGTCCGATAAAGAAAAGTGACGAATTTTCTACTGAAGAAGAAGATATGCATCCGCGTACTACTCATATTTGGCCCGAGAAAATTGCCGGTCTAGAGACTGAAATCGATAGTAATAGATCGGCTAAAATTCAAAATTATCAAAGACGTCGTTCTTCGGAAACCGTGTTTAGCTTTGATAAAGAGAAAATAGAATCTTTAACTAGATCGATAAGTAAAGAAACTCAACCATCACAATTGGTTAAAGAATCGTCAAATGAATCTGATGTTAATGTGCGTATTTTGCCAGCAATGGACAGTATTGAGTACGCTAAAAATAGAGCTAAGTCTGCAGCTATTCAATCTGGTACATCGTCGATTCTTCAATCAGAGTTCGATAAATCTATGCGTGGTAAAGTTCATACACATATTGTAAGAAAGGAAAATCTCAAAGAAGAACTGATGGCAAAGACTCACTTTGATGAATATAATCCAAAGCTTATATTGGACACGAGTTCTAGCAGTCGTCTCGCTGATACTGCTGTACCATATATTCATCCTACTGTCGAAAGGACAAAGAGTGATCCTAATAGTTTAGCCAACAGACCGCGATTTAGCAGTGTAAATTCAAGAAGACATGTGCTCATGCATCAAAAATCCATTGATTTGACTCCCGCTGAATCAAGTGACGAAGATTACATCTTTCGGCAAATACCAAGCGCCCCACCAATTGCGACTAAGCGATCGCATTTCGAATTACCTGCTAGACACTCGGAAACTATACGACCCTTATTTGATTTACCTCAAAATTACTTTAAAGATTTCGATGCTTTTAAAGCTGGTTTTAATGATAATAGAAAGGTCACTGATGATTATGATATTCCGTATGTGTTACATAAGAGGCACATCATGAATGGGACTGCCCCTTCTCCTCTTGAAGATAAAAAGCCCCCACCAGATATTATAACATTGCCACCGCAAAACGGTCGTCATCATGTAAATGCTCATCCCAGGTGCAAATATCATGATCATCCAAAATCTCCTCGTTCACCGAAGTCACCTAAGTCACCAAAATCTCCAAAATCACCTAAATCACCAAAGTCGCCTAAATCTCCTAAGTCACCGAAATCTCCTAGAAATAGCGTTCAGCCTGATCACGTCTCTAAATTCCTAGAAGTAGAAAACCGCGATTTCTTATTTACGCAAAATATTGATTTATCGAAGGTCGATCCGGTTACCTTAGAAGTAGATAAAAGCGGACAGTTACAACATTTACCAAGTCCAAAAAGAGATATTTCGAAAACGTTAGATTCAGCATTACTGGAAACATTAAACTCTAAATTAAGCCAAATAGAAAGTGATTCAGCTACAAGCTCAAAAACAGATAGTATGAGACAAGAACCCCAATATTCACATGATATAAAATTTGCTATAAACGGACGTAATGTTCAACAGCCGCCTATTTGTAAAGACCCAAAGCCTTTAACGGCTGCAGAAAAACTTCGTGCAGATATTAAATCAAAATCAGAAAAATTACCACCCAAAAGAATACCGAAAGGCCGTGGAACTGGTAAAAAAGGCCCTGGTGGAAAGGTAAAAAATAAAAATAACAACAAAATAAGGATTACTTCGTTTTCATCAGATGACGAAAGCGTAGATTCGGATGATGTGTTTGGTACTACGGAAGCTGCACCTAAATTAGAATTTTCACCGCCACAGTCCCGTAAAGACTTAGAGCCTATACTTCAACTAGAGTATGATAAAATTACTTCAGGTGCTTGGCATCGAGGTCAGACTATGAGTTCAACAGAAATAGAAGGTTCACCACCGCAATGTCGTAAGTTAGCTGAACTTGAGGCAAAATATAATCCTCAAGTATTAGATAATGTTAGCTGTAATGCCACTGAATTAAGACGGATTTCGGAGCGTTCTATTTCAATACCAAGTTCAGAAGATGACATTGTAACAAAAGCGCCAGAAATAAAACAGGTCAGCAAGGAAAGTTCTACTTGGGAGTACAATGAGAATATACCATCTCCGATTCTCGAAAGTACTGAGTTTTTAAAATCTGATGATGAACTAGTTGACATGGAAATCCAAAAGGTAACGGGCATACGCACTCAGTCGGAAGAAAAAAACGAGTTGTCACAGACTGATAAAAAGGATCAAAGCAAACTTGATATTAAAAAAAGGTTACGTGATGAATTAATTTCTCCAATGCTTCGTAAACCAGGAGGCACTCCTATACTTTTTGCTCATGCTAGATTGAATCTTTCTGAAGGGTCTGTTTTTTCTTTACAACGACAAAAAGCTACCCAAGATTCGCCGACGTCCAGTCGTAGAGCTAAAAGCTTAGATACGCCTGTTATACAGTTACATAGGTTACCACCAATGAATGCATTTTCATCAAAAGATGATACCGTTGAAGATGTTAATGAAGAAGGAGATATTTTGGAGGAGAAGTCATTAATGGATGACAAGATGTCTAAAACTACAGTAAAAAAGGAAGTTATCGATAAAATTGATGAAGAAGAAGAAAATATAGCAGAAGCATCAGGAACGTCAAAGTCAGCTTTAATTGATAATGAAGAAATGAAATTGTTAGAAGAATTAGTTGTGCAAAGAAGGCCTCGTTCATTTAAACGCCAATATGATTTAAGTAAAATAACAAAAGCAAAATCACCATCTAGATCACCCCTAGCTCGATCACCTATATCACGGTCACCACTGTCTAAGTCGCCTTCGAGATCACCAACATCTTCGTTGAATTCACCTAGAGGAAGTATAAGAAAATTATCAGATTTGAGCGAGGATCAAATAGTACCCGATATTGAAAGAATAAAACGTAAAGAGAAAAAGAAATTAACTCTTAAACCAAAACCTGATGATAAACAAAAGACTAGTAAATTAAATAAAGCAGGTTCTCTTGACACAAATGAAACTAAAGTAAAAGCCCTTCAAACGCAAAAATCATTGCCATCGTCGCTTAAAGAAAGACCAGATTTCTTAACTGTGCCTCCTTTAGATATAGCTAGAACCAAAAGTCAAGAAATAGATCAAACTGCGAAGAGAGTTTCCAAAGAAAAGTCTAAATCTTTAGAAAAAATGGAAGTTAAACGTGGAGGAAGCAAGGAACGTACCAAATCTCAAGAAGATAGTGACACCGAAATTGCAAAACGTAAAGAAAAACAACAAATGTTGTTTGAAGCAGCATTAAAACAAACCAAAACTTTAATAAGTCCCGTAAAAGATACGTTACCACCTTTCCCACCACCAGAGGATAAAATAGTGGTCAAGACCGAAGGTGACAAAATAATTATAGAAACTAAAATAAATAGTAAAGCAGAAGATCACGTATTTATTGCAAAGTCACCGAAAAAACTTGATAATAAACTAGCTGGAAAAATCAGCAGGAGCTTCGAAGATCAGAAGACGGCAAAAACAAATAATAAAATCAATAAAAGTATGGATGATAAATCGAGTCAATCGTTAGAAGATAAATTTGATGACTTGGCAAGTCTACAAAAACCTCCTAAAACTTTGTCCAAGAAGCAAGAGATAAAACAACAAATAGAAGGGAAAGTAGTTTATCAGAAAGTTCATCCAAGCATAAAATCAAAAAGTCTCGAGAGAAAAGTTGATCCATATTTTGAATCAAAAGTCAAATCAAAGAGTTTGGATAGAAATTATGTGACACCAGCTTCTATACAAGAGTCTAATAATGATATATATTTTAAACAGGAAGTTGTAACAGTTGACGTGCATCCTACTGTCAAAGAAGAAACTGATACTATTCTACAAGATACTGAAGCAAAAGAAAGTTCTCCCACACATAGTTACAAAGAAAAAACCGAGGACGATTCGTCAATTGAATGGATAACAAGTTCACAACATACAGTTATTGAAAATGATACTCAAACAGTCATTATGGAACGTAGAAAGATAGAAATCTATAATAAGCAAAAACAATCGGAACTACAAGAAAGCAAGAGCAATCAAGATTTGAAGACTGTAGTTGAAGATAAAAAACCTGAAATTACACGTTTAACAAGTGAAGAAGAATCGATCACTGAAGTTAGTGACTTGAAAATGTCTGATGAAAGTAACATGCTAGGTATCTCACTTCCTTATATAGATGCTGATAGTTCATCAGATCAAGACCAAGCGTCTAAAAGAGAAAAAATAAGTACTTTGCCTCGTGGAAAAAGTGACGATACTGGTTCAGGTGTGACCGCAGATTATGATGAATTAACGGCAGATACTGACTTACCATTTTCGGACACAAATAAAAGCATGAAAGCTTTAGAAGCGCAAAGTACATTTGAAGAATCATCGGCAAGTTTAGTTGAATTTTTGAAGAATGAATCTATGTCCCAATTAATAATAGACAATGACACGGACGCTGAAGTTAAGGTTAAAGATGTTATTAAATCAACAGATTTAGCATTGAAGTTCAAAAATAAAAATAAAATTATCGTTACTCCGCCACAAGAAAACAGCCCAACTATTGAAAGTATTCCATTTATTGATGCTAGCACTTCTAAATCTGCAAATAAATCTGAATCAGGGGAGCTCACCGGTAGTTCTGGCAGTGCAAATGACATATCACCAACAGAACAAAAAAATGAACATAAGACACTATTATCTGCAAAGTCAAGACGTGGCGAACTGCTTAAATTAAGCGCAGAACGTTCACGAAGTTCAGAGTCAACATCTTGGACTAGCATAGAGAAAGATGTGAGTCCTTCCAGTGCAAACATCAAAGGAAGTTCAATTGATGATGAATCGAGTGTAAGTTGTTCAATTGCGAGACCTTTAGGTATATCACAAGATATCGAGAAACTTAATAAAAAGGACAGAGAGTGCTTAGAGGAGTTAAAACAAGCTATGGAATATGGTGAAGAACATTTATTATCTCAGCATACTATGTCTAGTGAACATTCAAAATCAAACTCAAAGTCACCTTCACCTGTACCTGAATTAGGTCGTATTGAAAGTCCAAGAAGTCCATCGAAATTTGGTACTAGAAAGTCTCCAACTCCAACTTTAGAAAAACAAGGGCAAGTAGATTCTCAAAAAGCGCCAACAGATTCGGATTCGAGTTCTGAAAGTATTGACAAAACCGTCGAACAACTTTCTAAGCCCAATCAAAGAAAGAATGCTTTAGATAAAATAGGTAAATGTGTTGTAGAAGAGTCAGAATCAAGCCAATCAGCAGCATCGAAAGCTTCTGATATTAAAAAAGAGTTGCAAAAAACTGTTAAAAAGACGAAAATTGCTATTACGATATCTCAAGAAGATCAAAATATGACGGTTGATTTTGATGATGATGGTAATGTTATAACATCTTCATTCGAAAGAGAGCTTATGAAAAAGAGAGCCTTAAAGGATGTTGACCAAAAGAGTTCATCTAAATCGAGTGTGGATACTACTACCACAACAACGCCTTCCAAAGGATCTCTTAGTGTGGATGATTCTTCATCTCGGAGAAAAGCTAGGCTTGATGAACAAAAGAGTTCATCAAAGTCTAGTATGGATTCTAGGGGATCACTTAGTGTCGAATCGCGAGGATCATTTGAAACAACTGAGTCTACGTCTGGATCTCTGGGTGAGGCGTATCGACGCGGTGAAGAACTAAAACCGACGTGGCGACCTTTCTTTGGCGCTTCGGGTAGTGAAAATAGTACGAGTATTGAAGAAGCTTGGATACCGCAGGATCACGAGGGGTATGAAAGTTTATCAGTGAATAAAGACGCATTCGAATATAATAATCAAAGACTGCTTGACGATTTTCATACATTTTCTAAAAATCCACCTTTGTCAGCTAACACTTCAAAGGATTCTACAGAAGCTGATTTTACAGATGATCTTAATGATTTTCCCGTGAACTTTCTATATCCAGCAACGTCATCAGCACAGACCTCTGATGTCGTTATTGGTTACGGTCAAAATTTTGGTCGAACTTTGTCTCGAATTTCAGAACGTAGTACAACATCAGAAAAAACTAGTGCAGATGAAGATTCTACAAAAGCTTGTTCAAGGTCAGAGAGTATAAATGAAGAGTCATTAAACTCAAGCGATCATCAAGCCAGCCTAAGCTCTGATCCGCCTAGTAATGCCAATGTTGCGTATATATCAGATACAGATCGCAGAACGTCTGCTGAGATGCCTGATATACCGATAGACCAAACTAAAATTAGTGATATGTATTCAGAATCAAAGAAAGACCTTGAAAAATTGAATAGTAAGAAATATGATGACGTATTTGATTCGAAAAGAAATGAAGAACGTCAAAAGAAATCAGGCAATGGACACCATTTGGCACCATTCAGACAATCTTCAGCTAGTGAAAGTCAAGATTCTGAAGACTGGCCACTACCAGAATTGCCGCCACAAGCAGCTACGAAAAGTATGGGTTCAGATCTAGGCCGACAAAAATCTAGTGATAATGAAGATATAAATTCCTTTGCTTCGGGAACATTAGAAACACCTATTGTTGAGAAAGTTCATATTTATTATATGAGTAATGAACCAGAACAAGCTATGAAAGTAATGATACAGTCCGAGAGTTCTAAAGGTCAAGTGGGGTCAGATGATGATAGTGATACTTTAAATAACGACGAAGACTTAGAAAGAGATGTGCTGGAATCGAAGTCGGAGAAATCTACTGAACCAATTCCAGATATTAATCAGAAAAGTCCTAAAGTTATTCCTTATGATAAATCAGGTTATATGGTAGAACCCTTGGATAATCACGATGAGTATACATGTCTTAACAAAGGTGTAGTTCCGAATTATGACAAATCTTGTCTTAGTGGAACCATAAGCAAAGCAACGTGTTTAATGGGTGATATGGGTACGTGTTGCTCAAGAGCTGAAAGCAAATCTTTTACCGTAAAAAACAATTTGGAAGATAAGGTGATCATAAGTCAGCCCCAAAAGTCTCCTACCAATCATAGTCCAGTATATGATGATGATCATCTGTATACAGACGATGTTTTTGGTGGCGACCCTAAGTCACTTTCACCTGATTTCGATAAAGGTTTTTCGCAAATAGGCGGTCAAAAATTTTCGTTTGGTTCGAATAATTCAGATACATCAATTGATGACTTACTTTCACAAACAAATGTTGAAGAAACTGTTAGAGCTGTCGCTAAACTTAGCGTTGGTAGCTCGAGTGCATGTAAGAGATGTAGTCACAGTAGCCACTCTGAAGAAGAAACGAGTTCTTTTGGTACTGATTTAGATGGTACCGTTAAAATTGGATTACCCCAAAAAAAATGCACTCACAGTTCACACTCGGAAGACACGTCAATTTGCTTAAGTATTTCAGAGTGGTCGACAGGTACAAATACAGTAAGACAATACGCGAATCTTTCAGCATCGGAAAGTATATCTGCCGTATCTATTCCAAAAAGTGATAAATCCGATAAAAAGACAGTTAAAAAGTATTCAACATCTCACTCAAGTAAGAAATCTGAACAATTACCTAAAATGGGATCTCAAGCAGAAGCTAGTTCTAAAAGTAGCAGTCTTGATAAAAGTTCAGAAAATATAAGATATGATAAGTTATGCAGTTCGGAAACGACAGTGTCCAGAAAAGTAGATAGTAGTTCAGGTACAAAAAGTGATAGTACTCTTACTTTAGCTCAATCTATATCTGAGTGGTCCGCGAGTACAAGTCACACATTAGTGGCTACTGCTCGTGAAGATCAACCAGATTTAGATGATACAAAGTCAGATAAAACTGTTATAAAAGATAATTCACCGGTTGAAGAAAAGATTGAGGCAGATGATAGAACTTATGAAAGAACGTCTACAACGACTAACGAGGTAAGCGATACTAAGGAACCCGTGCTTAGACTAACTACGTCATATACTGGTAAAACAGATAAATCATCATCGATCAGTTACAGTGACAAGTCTGACAAATCAAGTTCAAGCTCTTTAAGTAGTTTACAAAAACATACAAACGGTGTTCTGAGATTCGACCAACGCTTACGAGGTATCCCAGCTTCTGAAGATCTGACCAAAGAACGATATCTTAAAACACCGCCGAAGAGCTTAAGCTACGAGGAAGAGACACATAAACACATTCGACCCACAACCCGATGTCAAAGTGAAGATATTGGTTATAATAAGCCTTACTTTTTTGGACCACAGCCTGAAATTGATATTGATATACCTTCCCAGCTTTACAGTCAAGAAGAAAAACATAGTGAACGATATCAAAGCCAAGAGTTTTCTAATATAATTCGTGAAGAATCGACTAGTCACTTTGTACGATCTGATTACAAGCCCTTAGCAAAACATGCCAGTTATGATGATAAAACACTTTCAAAAAATCAAATTAAGGAGTATAAAATATCTCAACAGTTTCGCAGTAAGCCCAAAAGCTGGTCATTCCATGAGCATTACTTGTCTTCATCAGATTTACCTGTAATAACCGTTCCCGAAATACCATCTGTTCATAGAGAATTGCAGGAAAAAAAATCTAATGAAAGGTCAGGGAAAACGCCATTGTCTAGATGTTCCCCTTACTACTCCAGTAGTTTAAGTTCAGAATCACCTCCTATTCAACCTCTTAAAACACCAGTGAAAAAATCTTTACTCGTTAGAAATATTTCATTAAAAAGCCCACCAAGCGGAAATGATACAGACAGTTCACTGGATGTTATTCGAGATCCGCGTGAGAGAATGAGGACTTTTAGACGTAAAAAACAAGTTACTAACACGCGCAAAAAACAAGAAAAGATACAAGATGTGCTCGAAGAAGATTCAACCAAAAGTCAATGTTCTTCTGAAAGCGATAAATTTAAAGGAACTAAATATTTAGCAGTCGATGACTCTCTTCGACGTATGGAAAGCTCTGAATGCTCTGACAGTTATATTCCTGAAGTAGAATCGGGTTCATCAGAAATGTCAAAAGCAGATTCTAAAAATGACGAGGTTCAAGAGACAGCCAGTTATTCGGAAGATGAAGAACAAGTTAACTACGCCAAATATAAAAGTGCATCGTATGAATCACAGAAATTTCCCGTTAATATAAATCCAGTTCAATTCCAAGGTTTCGGATCTTCCGTTGAAGAAGATGAAATGGGTTTTCCCCGATTTGATAGATTGGGTCGCTTGCGTCATCCATATCTCGATTCTCAAGAGCCGCCTTTTGTGCCAGAGGGTAGTCCTCCAAGAACTTCCTACTCAAATAAAAGTAGCCGACAGTCTTCACTCAAAAGGGTTAAATCTACAGGATATCGTCAAACTGAGAATAAGAGCTTAGGTGAGTCATCAGGTCAACACCAGTCTAGGTCTATGTTTTATGATGACCCAAGCGACAAGGATGATTCTGACGATTACGCATATCCTATCGACACCATAAAAAGAGCTCCAAAAATAAACAAATCGGGAAGTTACTTATTTGAACGCGGAGAATCAATCGCCTATTCGGACACAGAGTTGCCTCCAGACAAGGATGAATACGAAGAGTACAGAGGCAGTCCTTATCCTGAGCACTATGAGGATGTGGATATGTTTCAAACTCAAGAATTTTATCCACAATACGAACACAACGTAGAGCGGAGAGATGGTGCCGACGAACGATTTTCAAGGGATCTCGATCAGCGTTTCAGTTTGAACAATGTGGAACGTTTTTATTCTAGTCACTATGTCGATTCTCAAGCTTCGAGTGATAGTCCCGAGCAAAAGTTTGATGTTTCCACCCTCCCCCCTCCCCTTTGCTCTGATGACGAGAACGAATAGCTGCACTTCTAAATGATCACTTCTGGCCAAGTCATCGTCGACTCCCGTTGTTGGATGATTATTAATTATTCCGTGCGAGCGTGTTTTGTTTTATTTAGCGTTTCGTAGTAGTGATTCTAATTCGCTATTAATTGTTACGATCGTATCGATATTACGATTCCTATTAAATTAAATATTTACCTTCTCACTTTTATTGACTAGAAAAAAATATATAGTGCCAAACCCTGATAGCGTGACTGTAATTGATTAACGTGTAATTTAAAAACGTTATTGTACCTTACCCTAGCTTATTAAGTATACTAGATGTAGTTATGTGTATATTGGCGAAATATCTACTTTTAATCGTTTACTTATTGTATAGCAATTATATACAAAAGCGTTTAAGCAATAGTTTTCGTTTTATAAAGCTCTAAAAAATTCGTCCAAGGAAAAGTTGCCTGACAACCTGTAAAGAATACCAACATTAAAAAATAAGCTTATTATACGTTTATATTATAACGATGAAATTGTCAGTTCCGTTTTAGCCACGATATTAACACAATATATTACATAAAACGCAATATTTATTAATATATATATAAAAGGTTCTATTTTCCTTGGTCGACTTAGAAGCAAACCTCGTATCACGATATACATGATTATTTTTTATTTGTAATTTAAAAATATCCTAGTCAAACTCCGCCTTTGTTTGCGTTGTTTAATTGTTATTAAAACTTACTTCAGGTGTATAAGTATTGTATAAAGGCTGTGAATTTATTTTTGTGTAGAGATCCAAGGTCTTGTATTGTTTATATTATTGCTCAATTGATTTGTCTCAAAAGACTATTTCTTTTGTCGTCACTTCCATGTACAATAAGACTTGCATACGAAAATGTCTGCAATCGTGCCAAATCTGCTCAATTTATCCACCGTTTATTAAAAAAAATGATTTTTATTCGAATTTTTAAAGAGAATGTTATAAACACATTTCGAGTAAGGTGTGTAATTGTCAAATTTGTCGATCCCATTTCGTCTTAGTATGTGAGTGAAAGTAGATCAGAATTATTAAGCATCGAAATCTGCGGCGAGAGTAGAATAAAAGGTAGTCGTACCTGTATAAGATTTTCATTAGCTAAGTAATAATATTACTCCCCATTCCATCGATATCGAAATTATAAAAAATAACGAATAAGTAATAATTTACTTAAGTTTAATAATTTAAACATCTTTTATAACTATATTTCTTTTTTAATTACTTTTAAAAGTAACTTGTTAAATTCTCTTAGTAGTTTTAACTTCTAAATGATCTTATTATTTTATTTTATACTTTAATACGGATGTGTAAACATATTCTTATAATCTTATATATATATATATATACTGGCTGGTGACAATTTAAAGAGACGTTAAACTATAATAATGTACCACGTTATGTTGACTCAATGTACCAAATAGTACCAAATAAATGTCAATTCAAATGTTACTAAGTGTTCCAGTATGTTTGATTCAACTTCGTATTATGTGTATTAATATTGACAAGAATGTAAAGAAATACAAAAATAAAGTCATTTGAATGACTTAAAACTATTAGAACTGATATAGTCTTTAAAGGTAGGGATTCCCAACTTGAGACTAAGTTTCGATAATAAATAACATAGCAATAAGCTCACTTCATAGTCCTCACATACAAATTAAAAGAAATAATTCACCGTAAAACTTATGCTATTTAATTAGGCAATTGTTAAAATACGAAATCATTGATGAATGTAATATATGTTTTGTTATTTGTATTTAAAATAATTCGTTGACACTTGTGACATATTGTTAAAGATATATTGATTAAAACAATTTTTTTTTGTATTTATTCAGTTATTTGAAAAATTTAAAGATTTATTTTATTAATTGTTAAATTTTCGTCATATTAAGGGTAGGTTAGATGTTCCTGGATGTGCCACTTATAGTGGCGAGTTTTTTTGCCAATAACTAAAATTAATTTGTTGTTATTAAAATTGGCTTTTATCCTACATGCATTTGCTTCCAAAGTTTTTATTTTTACACTCAACGGCCCCCAGTAGGATTATCTCCTGTGTCCGGGGGTCCGGTAACACACACAATACACAAGCAAAAACGCCTAGACCACGACAAACATCTATATGGCTAATACAAATGCTGTCGCGAGCGGAGATCGAACCCGCGACCGCCAGCACAATCGCCAGTGCTATGACCGCTGCGCTAACGCGTCGTCACGTCTAATGTTTTATACTTCATTTCTTTTGTTTCGACTTAAAAGGACTATTGTTTTTATTTATTTGACACTAAGATATTTATGTCAAGTTTCCTGTCTCGTGTTCCATATTTATTAAAAACATAATTACCTAAAAACGAGCGTGGTTTAGACCACACAACTGCAGCGAAACTTCTTTAGTTCCATCTAACTTGTATCGATCACACTTGGTATCGCTCTCTTCAGGCATTCTCTAGCTTACTCCTCAAGTCAAGCGTGCGTGAAGAAGTTTTACTTCAACAATATTGAAACTGCACAAAAACTAAAATATATTATCACTTTATATTTTTAATTATGTCTATCTGTTTGTCAAAATTTTCTATGTACACACGTAAAAAAAATTCATGCCAGGGCCGGACTTAACACAAAATTTTGGTTAAAGTTAGAATGTATTTTTCTATGTATTTCATAATCATTTCGAGTATATCTAATTCTCTATTTAAGAATTATATATTTACATGAATTGTACTTGAAATAATAAGGTATCCGTTGCAGTATGGTATATTTTATTGTTATGTGACACACATACAAAAATCACGTGTACTTTCTGAAATATATCGACGCTAGAAAGCAAACACGTAGTAACCAACACCCATCGAAATATTTTTTTATTGCGTCATTAGAATAAGAAAAAAATTACGCGTCGAATGGTATATGTCAAGTAACTGTACGACTGATAATAAAAAATATAGGATTTTCAAAATTGCCATATTTTTTTCATTCTTGCACCAATAAAACGATGTAAATAACAAAAAAACAGGTATTATTTCTTACTCTGTTTCTTACGACAATTTGTTTTCTACAAAAAAAACTAATCTAAAAGTTACAACATCAATAATTCCATATCTAATGCGGGTTACTACAGTTTTGCTGCTCGTAAAATTATGGTCACATGCGTTTAATACCTTTTAGTAGGTGATATTTTTTTATATTGTGATGCTTATAACGCTTTACACGGTTTATTTTATTTTTTTCACTTTATTTACACCATTTACAAGGATTCAATGAAACAAGTAACTTTGTTTCACAACACTACTAAAGATTTTAGGTTCAACACAACGCATATATACTAAACTAGCTGTGTCCGCGGCTTCGTCAGCGTTTAAATCAGTGAGTCACAAAGTTTTCCCGGCAAACTTCCAGTGAAACTCAAAATCTCATCAAAATCGGCTTAGTCGTTCCGTAAACCTTCCTCTTGAAGCCCTCTCTCCATTGGTAAAACCGCATGAAAAGCCGTTCAGTAAATTTTGAGGGAATCGATCACATACACTTTTGGGGACTTATTGTTATAATACACTAACTGTTGCCCGCGACTACGTTCGCGTGGTTATGGAGATATAAATTACAATCAAGATGTTTAAGCAAATTATTTTTTAATTTCAGTCACTTGAAATGCTTATTACTCTGAGTAACTTTTTCTAACGCACAATTTAGTATAATTTATTAGTTATTTTTATAAAACATCTCTATACACTACATTTTTAGTTTTATTTTCAGGCTGCAGTATAAATAACCTAGCAGGCGAACTGGTAGCTGCTGTATATGTTTCATACAAACTATTAATCCCAATCAAACGCCCTTAGCAGTGGAATATCAAAAAATCCGTTCTTATCGGACGTTTACTAACTATAATCTACCTCCCTGCTAAATTTCATCTTTGTCCATCCTGGATGGATGGACCATCCAGCGGTTTTTGAGTTCTCGTGATGAGTGAGTCAGTGACCCTTCTCTTTTATATATATATATATATAGATTACGATACATTATTTGGACTCCTTTTCACCATCTATAGAGCATACATTTTAAATTTCGTCTCTTACTTTAAAAACATAGGCCTTTCATACAAACTTCCGACCCCCGTTTTATCTTTTATGTCCTATACAAAACCTATTTGCCAAATTTCAAGTTTGTAGGTGTTATAATTTCGGAGATTTCGTGATGAGTGAGTAAACCTACAATCCCCCGTTTTAACCCCAAAAAGGGGTTGATTTCTAAAGATACATTATTTGGACACCTTTTCACCATCTATAGAGCTTACATTTGAAATTTCAAGTCTCTTACTTCAAAAACATAGGACTTTCATACAAACTTCCAACCCCCGTTTTACCCCCTTAGGGGTCGTTTCTCATAAAACCCCACCCCTTTGTGACCCCAAAACAGAAGTTGTACTCTTCAAAGTTGCCAATTTGTCAAAAGAAATATGCAGATTTAAAAAAATTTGTAGAAAAACTGGTAATTCCGAAAAGATTCGCTTTCGCAAAAGAATATTTAGATTTTAAGACCAGCGCAAAAGTCAAAGATTGTTTACCTGACACCGATGTTGAAGACGATTGTTAAAGTAATTATTTTTAGTTTATTGAAGCTAAAGAAAGTACTGATTATTTTTAAAGGTTTGTAGGGTTTATTATAACAAAAATTGTTTTTTATTTATACTTATATGTTATGACAGAAACTGTTGATTGTTAATGTTTTATGGATTAATACGTAATAATGATTGTTTTAATTTCGATTAGTGCAAGAAGGTACATCATGTTTTGTTTAGGTCTAATTGTAATTTTTTTTTCAAATATTAAATTAAACTGATTTGTATTCTTAAATTCAATTGGTCAAATTATGGTCTAAAAACCGAAACAATATGTTAAAAATACTTTCTGATTTTTTTTACATAAACATAATATCAAAAGTACATTTATTTCTATTATATACGTTTTATTTCTTTGACTCTTACTGCAGGCTGTTTAGCAACCTCAGTTCAATTGATTTACCTTTACTACAATTAGATTTTTCGGGTTATGCAAAATAATACTAGTTACTACGTACTGATGACAAAATATCAAACATTGTTCATTATTATGCGGTTTTTATAGGTGATGTTACCTAAAGTAATGATCGTTACCACATTTTTTCTTTCCAAAAAAAAGTGCGATTTTTGTCGTTCCATACGTTTACTTACTTCAGTTACTACGTTTTAATGGATTGTAAAATATATTGTCAAATGTCGTAACCCACAAAATATTATTTTAAATAAACTTTAGGTTAAATCCATTTAAGATAAGCTATTTAGCAAAAAATCATAAATATAGTGTCAAAAAATGGCAACTCTAGGTCCATAATAACGCAAGTTATGATTAAAATTAAAAAAAAACAAAAAGTTTTTCTGCTCTGGTGAACAATTGTACTTTTGTGGATTACTACCTGTTTGCTTTCTAGCGTCGATATAGACATGTGCGTTGTAAAAGATATATGTAATTTATTTTTCACGATTATAGTTTTCATAAATTTTTAAATAATAAACACTAAGTTCTAATGTATGCAAAATCTTTTTTGCTGTCTCAATATGCATAATTGTTTTATTTTTAAGCAGTCATAAATATGTTAAGTTCGTTCATTTAACGGCTCACGTACGCACGCACACATGTACGTACATGCGCACGTACGCACGTCCTCACACACGTGCGCACTGCAACGAACCGCGCACGTAACATTAGTTAAATATTGTCGAGAGGCTATTAAACCTCTTTAGTTAGTGCAATAATATGGCATTAAAAAAATAATTAAAAAATCGTAGCTATTAAGTGTTTCGAATTTTCGATTGAAATTGTACAATCAGAATAGACTGTAATGTTATTTCATTGATATTATATGATTTTAATATCGTATTACGTATTGTTTTTTAATGTTTCGAACGTTACTTCCTTTTTGAATTTATATGTAATTTTAAGTGTACGATATCCCTGCAATACGCTAGCCCTCGGGTTGGGGATAGTAATACAATAAATAAATAAAATGAACGAATATCGATGTTTTCTATTTTGTCTTTATAATTTTGTTTTAACCTATACTATAATAGTGCAGCCAGGAAATACGTGTAAGTTTGTTATAATGTTGGCATGTTGTTATTTTATTGGTTAATCTGTTTGAATAAAAAAAATATGTTTTTTTTTATTATTATTACAGGCAGGGTTTTTGTTTAATTTTTAATTTATTATTTTTACAGGCTTATACATTTTTTTACTATTACACATATTTTTATATTAGTTTGCCGTTATTTTTATGTTAAAAGATTATTTTTTACATAAATGAATAATGTTATTGCCTTAAATAACTTTGGTAATATACTAATTTTATTCATTGAACCAAAAATAAAAATTTAAAACACACGCTTTAACAATCTTCATTTATAAACGCCTTTTAAAACTATACAAAATATAGATATTTAATTTTTACAACTTTTAAATTTTGTTTTCAACTTAATTTTGGTATTTCAACTTTATAATTATTTTAAATTATTTATCTAACACTTGAAAATCATATCACTAATAAATATAATATTTCAATAGATGTGACGTCACAAGAGGATCCAACGGTATCCTCAGCAAGTCTATGCATGTCGCCCAACGACACTACGGACACAACGGACGCGCCCGTGTGTACGTCCACGCCGTTCGAGAGACGCGTGACAAATGGATACAGACACGAGACGCTGGATAACAGGAGGGATTGCGACACTGTTAATGGGAATGTTCATGGTTAGTGTAGATAGGGCTTATGTATTGAATGGAATTAAATAACTTTATACATAAAATAACGAGCAAAGAATTTTCAGTGTCAGTCAGTTTTCTATCGAGTGTATAAGAATTAGAAAACGTGATAATTTTTAAATTGTGACTATTATTATTATGAAACGGAAAATATACGCCATCTAGCCATTTACAAGTTAATGCCTTAGCACCACACTTAGTGATTAATTTTATTTATATATTATCTTGATTTTTTGATCTCATACAAACTATTCCCAAAAGATTACTTCTTAATTTTGCAGTTAATATAGTGTCGGCGTCGACCAACAATATGGATGTCTTAAGCGGTGGAGAGAGTGACGCAGGCGATACATTGTCGAGGCGGAACAATAATAGGTAAATATTATATGCTAGAGGTTCTTACTATACTATGAATCAAATGTTTCCATTCAACTGATTTTAATGCGACAGTTGAAAATAATATAACATATTGTTACTACGAATTCCAGATGTTAGCAACTAAAAAAAAGTGTGTTTGTTACGTGTTAAAAGTCACAAACACATAAAAAACGATTTATCTTTACTTAACTAAGTACTAAAAAGTATATTAAAAAGTTTACAATATTTGTTTATTCTTAGCATACCATCCGGAGTAGCGGTAGCGGGAGACACAGGCAAGCGACGCGGCGACATAACGTATTATGTGGCTAAAGAATTACTCATGACGGAACGAACGTACAAGCGCGACCTGGAGTTAGTCACAGTTGTAAGTATTTGATTATATAATCTATCGCTTGTAGAGTGAAATGTTATTAAACGTTTTGGTTCTTATACTTACGCTATGAATATTTTTTTTTGTTTCTCGTGATATTTGAATGTTCTTTTAATTTAAACAATTTATAAATACTTTAAATAATAAAATTCTGAAGTTAAAACATATTAACGCTTGCTGTTATTACGGTACAGTGAGCTGAGCGTCAGCGTCAATCGTTTTACACTCATTCTCCATATTTTTTCTCCGCGGAGCTTATATCGTTTCTTAAGAGCCATTTCACAAAAATCGGTAACAATCCGCGAAATTGTAATATTTTAACGTCGTTAATCTCAGTGTTGGATGCAATAATGTAATTTATATTCTTGAAATATAATAGAGCAACCTTTGTTGTAGTCGATAGTCAGATCAGAATTTTGATTTATATTGTGTGTATAAAATTATTAACCTTTTCATCAGCCTCCTCCCTGGGTAAACGGTCGCAATGTATATTTTAAAAAAATATCGTAATATGTGGAATATAGTTTTGTTGAGGACTATCACAGATTTTTATTCCATTTGTATCTCTATTAAACGATAAAAAAAATTTAAAGTTACGAATATTTTTCAAATAAGTACAATTTTAAAAGCGATATTTTTCTTAGAAAACTAAGAAATTTTAACGAACTATCTTCATTAAAGTAAACTTACATCATTAAGGAATACAAAAATAATTAAAAGATATAATCATTTTATAATAAAAAGATAGTATATATTACCACGCATCAAGCCCAGTAAATCAGTCGAGCGCTAGCGCTCTTAGAGGTAAGGTCCACGCCAAATTCTGCGCAGCCGTCTCTTTCGCTCACACGCGCCAAGCGCCTGTTGTTATAGCGGATAAACCGCATTTGATACTTTCATAATAAAATAAACATATTACGAAAATGACTGTAAAATAATATAATGATAATTTCTGTAAACAAATGTATAATTTAATTTTCTTTTCTCACATTATCAATACAAATAGGCATTTCAATCTGTTTGTCTTGTTATTTGTTAATTAATATGTTTGTCGGTTTCGATGTCATAAAATGCTATTTTATTCATATCGTAAATATTAGATTCATTCGTAAACTGAAAAAACTAAATCAATTTAAAGAAAAATTATTTCATAAAATTGAATTTTTATTTTTATTTTAAATTTATTGACTGTTGTTATATAACATACTTGAAATATTTAACAAATTAATTATGTAAAAAACATTTTATACTATATATTATATATACCATATATTATACCGGGTGATTTTGAAAGCGTTTTGGAAACGAAAATTTTGAATTATTTATCAATAACAGAACCTATATATAACGTTAATTTAATAATATATGTATTTTTTTTTTCATCAAAGTCGATATTCATATCGTTTACAGATAAAAAGTGAGAACCAGTAGTAGCGCTACACGGTAGGTACATTCTAAAAATAGAAATACTATACGTTTTAATAGCGAGTCACAAAATCGTATTAGCCAATAAAAACAAAGCTACCGAGTTGCGCCGGAGTCGACCAATGACGGCGTTGCTCACTTGTCCTTGTAATCGTCGGCGTCCCGCGTCCCTGGCTTTCAGTCGGTCAGTAATACCATAGCGGTACATGCGTAAACAAGGTCAAGGACGTTTAAATTATTATTCGCCGGAGTTTGAAGATGTTCTTGAGTACTTCGAGTGCGATCCCTGGCGGAGGACAAGGATGGCAGCAAGAGAATTCGATGTTAGCCAAAACTTCGTATGGAAGATATTACGTACACAAGGATTACACCCGTATCATTTTCGTAAGGCTCACGTAATAAACAACGCACCGGAAAGAATCGCCTTTTGCCAGTGGTTGTTAAATAATACAAACGACAACATACTCTGGACGGACGAGTCACTGTTTACTCGAGTGGGACTATACAATGTGCACAATGAGCATTACTGGGCTCTAATTAACCCCCACTTGATACGAGAAAACCATCACCAGGTTTGTTTCAGTGTGAACGTGTAGGCCGGTATTATTAACGACCAACTAATAGGGCCTATTTTTATTGATTATCAGCTCAATAACGTGGAATTATTTTGTTTGGTCATCTAACCGGCAATTCGTACTTAGAGATGTTAAGGAGAGTAATATCTGAGTTAGTAGACGATGTACCTGGACAGTGAGTTTAGTGATAGGTGGATAGGTCGAGGAGGGCCTGTGTCTTGGCCACCTGGAAGTCCAGACTTTACGCCACTGGATTTTTTCTTGTGATCGGAAATAAAAAGTTATACACGTCAGTCATTATGAAAGCTGTGATGATTTACGCATTGCGATAGTGGACGCTTTTGATAAAGTGAAAAGTGATCAAGACACATTAAGAAAATTAAAAGACAATTGTATTAAATGCGTACATTTGTGTATTGAACGCAGCGGACTCCATTTTGAGCAGTTGCTTCGATACAGAGAAGTGTAAATAGTGTAAATAAACTGTTAATAGGTATGTAAGTTAATTATTCTGTAGAAAACTCCGATTTTTTAAATACGCCTGAAGTTTATACCTACAGTCCGTTTATAAATTGATTTTTTGTGAAAAGAACAATCGTGGTTAATAATCGAAAAGAAGTTTAAATAAAATAGGTATTTCTGACGGTCCTAAGCCCGTGTAAAGTATGAAGGACAAACGAGTCTATCTACGTAAGTACTCGCTAGCTCGCGCCTATAGGTATACCTACTTTTATCAACCGAAACGCGCACGGACGTGTTTCATTCATATAAAATAATGAATGAATGATCAGTGCCTTACTACTTTCCAAGTCGATCGAATAAAAATGAATATTAAAATTGAAACTTTTTTTTAGTCAACATTACAATTGATTTATCCATTTTTATATGTACTATAGATGATTCCAAAGTAAAATATTTCGTTTCCAAAACGGTTATAAAATCACCGTGTATATTATTAATTTTTATTATACATTAGAAAATGATCAAGATGGTCTTTTGGTTGTCACACTATACTTACTAGCACAAAGATCGCGCGGCTCGTACGACTCGCGCGATGTGACCAAATTTACCTAAACTCGCAGAGCGTAAAATTGCGAAATGACTCTTAAGGAGTTAATTCCAATATTAATTTCCTAATTGTGTTTCCTCGCAAACGAAAAGAACCCGACTTGAATTACATCGACAAGTAGTACGACGTAGGTAGTCGATAGAACAGACAATTAGGTATGTACGTATTATTAGGGTTATCTCATAAATTTATTATCTGATTTCGTTTAAATTTAAATGTGATCACACGACAAGCACCAGCTTACGAATAAAAAAAGAATCATCAAAATCGGTACACTTATTAAAAGTTATGAGGTAGTAAAATTTCAGTCAAATTAAGAACGCCCTCCCTTTTAATGAACTTCCAAAAAAGGAGGTTTTTAATTTGATTGCATTTTATTTTAATGTATGTTACCTCAGAACTCTTGACTGGGTGGACCGATTTCGATGATTTTTTTTTAAATCGAAAGTGTTGCGTGTCCTGTTGTCCCATTAAAATTTGACCGAGATCTGATTACTACTTTTTGAATAGTCTTTGATAACGCGTATTTACTTGACTATTGTTTCGTGTCCCTACGTTGTTTTAATTGTCAATATAATTGAAGTCAGTTTTTTTTACTTTGCGAGCAAACACAATTATTTGATTCCGATAAAAACATAGAACCGCCACAATATATGCAGACAGTGAGCGCTGTTCGCAGACGTGGTCGAAGCGCGTGGGGTCGCTGTGCCGCAGCGCGGCGGGCGGCGCGGAGGCGGCGGCGCTGGCGCGCGCCTGCCTCGCGCTCGAGCCGCTGGCGCTGCCGGCCGGCGCGCTGCTCGCCCGCCTCGACCGCGCGCTGGCCTCCGAGCCCGCCGCCCACGAAGGTACTGTGCCGCTCGTGTGCTCGCGTACGTGGGGTCGCTGGCGCGCGCCTGCCTCGCGCTCGAGCCGCTGGCGCTGCCGGCCGGCGCGCTGCTCGCCCGCCTCGACCGCGCGCTGGCCTCCGAGCCCGCCGCCCACGAAGGTACTGTGCCGCTCGTGTGCTCGCGTACGTGGGGTCGCTGGCGCGCGCCTGCCTCGCGCTCGAGCCGCTGGCGCTGCCGGCCGGCGCGCTGCTCGCCCGCCTCGACCGCGCGCTGGCCTCCGAGCCCGCCGCCCACGAAGGTACTGTGCCGCTCGTGTGCTCGCGTACGTGGGGTCGCTGGCGCGCGCCTGCCTCGCGCTCGAGCCGCTGGCGCTGCCGGCCGGCGCGCTGCTCGCCCGCCTCGACCGCGCGCTGGCCTCCGAGCCCGCCGCCCACGAAGGTACTGTGCCGCTCGTGTGCTCGCGTACGTGGGGTCGCTGGCGCGCGCCTGCCTCGCGCTCGAGCCGCTGGCGCTGCCGGCCGGCAGGGGACGGTTTTTTTTTATGTATACATAATTACATACACTTACGCCGAGTTGCACGAAACAAAATTAAAATTTAAGTAGAGATTAAACTAA
Organism: Melitaea cinxia; assembly: GCF_905220565.1. Taxonomy (NCBI): domain Eukaryota; kingdom Metazoa; phylum Arthropoda; class Insecta; order Lepidoptera; family Nymphalidae; genus Melitaea; species Melitaea cinxia. Next base: position 4,116,075 of record NC_059395.1, on the reverse strand, counting down.
TTTAATCACAAGAATTTCATAAAATTCTTGCGATTAAATTAGATTAATCACTACTTAAATGTTAATTTCTTTTCGTGCAACTCGGCGTTACACCCATACATGCACACATACATACTTACATTACATTACATATATATACTTATCCCCATCGGCAGGGAGTTAGTGACAAAAGGACCAGGGAAACAGGGGCCTGCCTTGTTTGAGCATTTGCTCCTACTTCTTAACTTTAATCAGATGGTTATGATAATTAAATGTTTCGTCAACCCGTATTTGAGCAAAACAAGCCTTATCCCAGCAGTAGCAAATTTACTGACTGATTCACTTCGGTTCTGTTAATCGTTTTTGCATTTCAGTGTCCAGCCAGTCCCTTTTTAGCAACTTTATTCGTAGTCGTGTTTTAGTTTTTAACGTTCTAAAAATAGTTATCATACATTTTTTTACAGAAGTGGATTTGGAAACTCTGCTTGCGTTACCCGCGGGACCGTTTCTTGCGTACCTCGATCGAATTGTCTCATGTATCGATTTACCGATCAAAAGCGATGGTAAAAAGCATGTCGGTATAACGTTGTAGAGTCCGTGCCATAGTAGCGCTATTGAAAATGCCATAGACCATTATCATTGTTTATGCTGTTCTGATTGAAATAAGTCTGTCGTTAATAATTCAGTATGAACTTGTAGTAAAAAATTTATAATTGCATTTGCGCATGAACACATACATAACATTGTTAATATTGTTCAAATATTTGTTTACTAAAAAAATTTTTTTTCATGGATATGATTATAACTTTTTCGTGACCATTACTTTTTAAAATAGTTTCATTAAAAGCTCCATTGCCAATTTTGTGTGTTTAAATAAAATGTAATTGTCTTATGTATAAGTATGTCATATTTGAAGCTATATACTCGTATAAATGTCTAATAAATAAAAGTGTGTATTTTTACTGTACATAATTTGTTGCAGATAATGAAGAACCAGAATATAAGAAAGTTGCTGAGTTACTAAGCGACTATTTGACCAACACATCTGACGTACGTATAATTACAAACGTTTATAGTTATAGTTTTTTATGATTTATTATGACATAAATGTTTACTCTTATTTATGAGAATTTGATGTATAGGCTCGTGTGTGTGCACGCGCTTACGCATATACAGACAAATACAATTTGCACCCATCAGACCCATGCACGCACTTTATTAAAAGATTTTTTAAAATGTAAAAGTTGCTTTACTTATTCTATAATATAAAAATGAGTCGCTGAATGTGTTGCTAAGCGCAAAACTCGAGAACGGTTGGACCGATTTCGCTAATTCTTTTTTTAAAATATTCCTTGAAGTACGAGGATGGTTCTTACGGAGAGAAAAATTCTAAAAAAAAAAAAATTGAAAATTTCCTGAAAAAGTCTAAAAACAACACTTTTCTATACTCCCATACAAAAGATTTGTGATAATACTTAAAAGTCAATTTGAACTTTAATACCATACGATAAAGTTTGTGTTAGGCGATACGAAGTTCGCCGGGTCAGCTAGTCTACAATAAAAGTCGATTGAATTTTAATACTACGGTTTTAGGATTAAGCAAAATCGGATTTTTCTTGCATACTTTATTTTATTTATTTTTTTATTAAAAAAAACCAACAGCGTTTTAGTTAATACATACTATAAACAATTAAAAAAATAAGGCCAATAACAGGATTCCCTTTATAATATTTATAAGACTATTACGTTGTTGCATTCGGAACAATTGGATGGCGCGCTTACAATAGGGTATTCCACTATGTTTGAAAAAGTACTTCGAAATGTTGATTTTCCAATAAAAAGCCACAAAAAAAAAAAATATATTTCGGCAGAATAAACACGCTTTCATGCCATAAAATTAAATTACATTTTAAACCTATTTTATTTCCGTGAAAACGTTAATCAGTCATTTTAGTGACGTAATATGGTTAATAACAAAAGTCGTGTATGACGTATGTAAGACCGAACTCGTTCAATACGTCAAAAGTTCAATACCTTATACATATACTCTTTGTCGTTCAACGTTAACAGCTACAAATATTTGATGTTTTTGTGTAAAATAATGAATTACAATAGCTATCGTTGGTGTGTAGTATCTAGCTGTATAAATACTAGCATTAAAATACTATTAAATCTTAATTTGGCAGTAACATAAGGAATAAAACATAACCAGACACTTTTTAACACTATTTTTCAAATTAGGTATACCTACATTAAAAAAAAAAACAGTATAATATAACAAGTAATACAAAGATATTTTCCGAAATAACACAGCAGTCCGCAGAATAGAAGTCTGGTTTACATGCAAAAAACTTTACAACCATCATTCAATCAATTTTTGGCAGATTCGTACTATCTGCTTTTATAAAACCTTTTTGCATTTTAATAAATAAATAGGTACAAATGAAATGCACTAACGAAAGAGCGCAAGTATTACTCCTTGAAGTTAAAGTTGATACTACCTAGCTGTTTACAGCTGTGACAGAACTATGTTTTTGTTATTGCTCGTATGACGTCATACCATGGCGGGTCGTGTTTAGGTCACATGATATACAGATTAAAATATACGACTTTTAATTTCAATATAATAAAACAATAATGTGCTTTAATGATTCCAAATCAGAATATTTAAGTGTATTTCTACACAAATTTTAATTTTTATCAAATTTATAATTTATTTTTCACTACTGAAAGTGCCCTATAGACACAGCTATGGATCAATTTTTTTTTATTAGTCAATAAATGTCGATGTTTCAATGTGTATAATATATAATAATGTTTTTTATCATATAATAAAAAGTTATTTTAATAATATTCATTAGTTAATTAAATTGATATTAGACAGACATATTATGTGTGTCATCACACAGTAATTTTTAATACTTAATTTATTTATACTCTTTATTGTTCATCAAAAAGGATTTACATAGCAACAAAAAAAATGCACAAGAGGCGGCCTTATCGTTAAGACAGCGATCTCTTTTAGGCAACCTTAGGATAGGAGTGATAGGACCCATATAGTCAATGATTGGACTGCTCTCGATGACTTAAAAGGAATGAATGTGACCGCATGTGGGCGCAGGCGTACAAGTCGTACACGGAGCAGGCGGCGGGCGCCGTGGCGCTGGTGGAGAGCGCGCGGCGGCGCGGCGGCGAGGGCGCGCGCCACGCCGCCGCCTTCGAGCGCGCCGCGCCGCTGCCGCTCGCCTGCCTGCTGCTGCGGCCGCTGCACCGCCTGCAGCACTACGAGCGGCTCGCTCACGGTACCCCGCTGCCACCGCCATCACCAAAACCACCACCACCACTGCCGTAGCTACCACCACCACCACCACTACCATAGCTACCACTACCACCACCACTACTACCACCCACACTACCACCATCACTATCACTACCACTGCCATCACTATCACTACCATCACCATCACTACCATCACTATCACCACCACTACCAGCAACACTACCACTACCACTACCACGCTTTTCATTTGCTTTTGTGTATGGCGTATACGTATTGCATTTAATCGTGTCGCTTTGCTGCCGTGGTTACTCTACTTGGCTTCTGCTTTGTACCAGGGCTACGTCACTACTGTTAGAATTTTCTAAAGGGTTATGTTAAACGTAAAATAAATATGAATTATTAGATATTGTCCTATTATTGTTAATACGCTTCAGCCTGTAATATCCCACTACTGGGCATAGGCCTCTTTCCCCATATATGAGAAGGATAAGAGCTTAATCCACCACGCTGCTCCAATGCGGGTTGGCGGATATATTCCTCACTATGAGTAACGATCGCTATCAGGTGTACATGATAATAACCGGGATCGACGGCTTAACGTGCTCTCCGAGGCACGGTGGGGAGACCCACAAGGACTGCACAAACACCCAGACACCCCCCCACGGCAAACACCTGTATGGCTAATACAAATGTTTGTCATGTGTGGGGATCGAACCCGCAACCGCCCGCGCAACAGGTACAATCCATGGCTGTAACCGTTGCGCCAACGCGGCGTCGGCGTTATTGTTAATAATAAATACTCTATTTTTCTACTCTATTTTTTATCTCTTTTTTTACATGATTTTATATCACATTAAAGAAATATACATAAAGTACAATCAAAACTAGTTTGCTAAGATGTTTAGTAAAATATGTGTCTCATACAGAGCTTTGGTCGGCGACGGGTAGCAAGATGGCTCGTGCAGCGCTTGAATGCGCTCGAAGCCTTGCGGAAGCAGCGAATGAACAACTACGACATGTGGAGAACCACGCCGCGCTGTGTCAGTTGCAGCGAGATCTCGTTGGTAAGTATTAAACATTTCTTACGTATATTCACAATGCTCTATACATAATAACAATTTTGTTTTGTCAGAAATCTGTTTTATTATGTTTTTTCTTGTAGACGTTCTGCTGTGCTAAGTTTTGTATAGAGTATAAATAAGAGTCCAACCCAATTTGTAAATCTGTACAAAACTATCTATAAATTCTAATCAATTCCACGTAGCAATAGGATTTTCATAACTTGACAGTCATATTGAATTTCTTGTTCAGGATATGATAAGTTGCTGGTCGCAGACCGAGAATTTATAAGATTGGGCTGCGTCTATACACACACTTCAAAGGGATTGCAACAAAGAATGCTGTTTTTGGTATGTTGTCTTACTTGGTACTACAGTAGTGCCTTTTCTTTTGGCTTGTTTAGCAAAATTCAATTTTTAAACTAAAATCTTACTATAACCGAAATAAAATGTAGCCTATGACATTCTGACTGAATGGGATAATTTAACTTTTAACTGGTGAAAAATAAATCCCCCAAAAATCCCCCAAAAAACTATATCTTTATTATATTAGTATAAGAATTAATGACATTTTGCGTGTTTATCCATAGTTCAACGACATTCTCATCCTGGCTTCGAAGTGTTCGAGCGGTCAGTTTCGAGCGCAGGCGGTGTTGCCGCTGCAACAGTTGACTATCGAAAATGCGGATTTACCTCATTCCTTTGTCATTAAAGGTATGCTTATCAATAGTTAATGTAGGCAATATGGCAGTGTTTTATTTATTGCATAAAGTCGTACAAATCGTAAATCTACTAAGTCTTGTGGTACACATTTTATCATTTTTTTTCCTCTTAACAAGTCTATTTGCTAAAAAAATTTCTTTATTGATAAGGCTAATCGTATAGCATAGTCTTCAGAATAAGAAAATAGTAAATCATTACTGTCATTTAGCTTAACCGCGCTCTTAACCAAATATATAGTTGTAAATTAGACCAGCTGTTTTTACTTCAACAGGTCAATTTGAACACGCCGTTCTAATTCTATATGATTTAATTGATCAAGGGGTATGTCCCTGATCTAAAGCGCCTAAGTGACAGCGATTACAAACCATTTTCTCAAAGTAAATAAACTAAACTGTTAAATTTGCTTTGTTGTGTACAATATTAAATTAAAAGTTTATTTGGTTGGATTGTTTGACGGAAGAATTTTTTATTTTTTTCTAATAAACCCTATTAAATTTTGCTTAACGCATGTAGTTAAAGATCGGGATTAAAGCGAAATTTTCTTTCTATGATAAGAATGATGCCGATCCGGTTTGTATTTAAATATTTCCTTACGTTCCCAGTGACTGACGAGTCTCGACTGACGCTAAGCAGCAGCGAGAGCGAGTACGCCGGGTGGAGCGCCGCCGTAGAGGACGCGATAGCCCGCGCACGCGACCGCCCGGCGCCCACGCCCGGAGACTTGCAGCTTTCCAACGCACTGCCTGACTACGGTACGTACACAACTTGTGCTCTAACTACGGTATCTACTTGCATACTCGTCCTTAACCCAGTTTTTTTTAATGCTTAAAACATGTTTTTTAAATAAATGATCTAGTCAGAGATAATTTTTGGGACGCTTTCTGTAAGAAAGCGTTTCCACTTAGTGAACGTCGAATGCGGATAGTTTTCCGTTCCGCGATAAATACTTATGCTACAGAACAGTCTTATTACTATATACATTTGGTTAGTAAGCTAATTTTGATTATTTAGGAAAAGCCAAAGTATTATCTACAGTTTGATTGTGCTTTTTAACAGACTTCAAAAAAGGAAGAGGTTACTCAATTCAAACGCACATATATATATATATATATATATATATATATATATATATATATATATATAACAACTTATACAATTTCGTTGGTTATGAACCGATTTTGATAGTTCTTTTTTTGTTGGAAAGGAAATATCCCAAGTGTGATACCATGATAAGAAAATCAGGATCTGATGAGGGAATCCCAGAGAAATAGAGGGGAATCCTTGAAAATCGTAGTGACGACTAGTGCGTTTGTTAATTTTTTCCGTCTACTTGCGTCGTATTACTTGTCGATGTAATTGAAGTCGTTTTTTTTTTGTTTGCAAGCAAACAATTATTATTAACAATCAACAACCGAAACTGGAATTAGTTGAATGTAATGTAATCAATAGAATGTGTCTGTGCCCAGAGGAGAGTGAAGGCGCGGGCGCGGGCGCGGGCAGCGCACTGGCGCACGTGTGCTGGCACCGCGCCGCCTCGCTGCGGCGGGCGCAGCTGCACCGCGCCATGCGGGTACGCTCGCCGACTGCGCACACTACACTATCGACACATTCACTACACTACTTTACGCACTGCCTACACGACTACTACGACTACTACACATTGAGTACACTACTACTACTACTACTACACATTGAGTACACTACTACTACTACTACTACACATTGAGTACACTACTACTACTACTACTACACATTGAGTACACTACTACTACTACTACTACTACTACTACACATTGAGTACACTACTACTACTACTATACATTGGTACACTACTACTACTACACATTGAGTACACTACTATTACTACTACACACTGCGTACACTACTACTACTACTACACATTGAATACACTACTATTACTACTACACACTGCGTACACTACTACTACTACACATTGAGTACATTACTGCTACTACTATACACTGCGTACACTACTACTACTACACATTGAGTACATTACTACTACTACACATTGAGTACATTACTACTACTACTATACACTGCGTACACTACTACTACTACACATTGAGTACATTACTACTACTACACATTGAGTACACTACTACTACTACGCAATGTGTACACTAATAATTTTTAATGAATTATATTATACTGTGTCATTTATTACACAAAATGTGTATTATTATCAACAGAGCCAACTGTCCGGCTACTTACTACGAAAGTTCAAGAACTCACATGGCTGGCAGAAGCTGTGGGTGGTGTTCGCGATGTTCACATTGTTCTTTTATAAGACGTGTCGTGACAACTCGCCATTAGCCTCGCTGCCTCTGCTTGGGTGAGATTACTAACATAATAATAAATTATCAAGAGATATGCTAAAATTAAATTGCTCCAACATTTGAGGATTGAGATACTTTATTTACTCATAAGAATTTGTAATTCAGTCATGAGAGTCTTTTTTTGTATTTAACGGGTAACTAAAATAAAACTATTTTTCTTAAAAGAGTTTTATTTTTTTATTTTTTTTTTGAATGGTAAAAAGAGAACTTTAAATCCACGACTTGTCCATAACACTGTTACTTACTAAATACATCTATATTTAATTATCTTTTAATTAATTACACATGATAGCTACAACGTGGGCGCGCCGGTTCCGAGTGACGGCATCGACAAGGAGTTCGTGTTCAAACTGCAGTTCAAGAACCACGTGTACTTCTTCCGAGCGGACAGCCACTTCACTTATAGCAGGTATGGCTATTTACACTATAGTAATATTATGAAGCTGAGGTGTTTGTTTGTTTGAACGCGCTAATCTCAGGAATTACTGGTTCGAATTGTTTTTTACAAAAGTAATGGATATTGGCTATATAATAAGCGGAGAATTCTTTCTATGTTGCGTGATTATGTGTGTGTCAAGCTTTTATGGATATAGTACGTACTTGTGTGACGACAGAAACTAATGTAATTCTTTACTTAAATATTTGCAAGTTGTTTTTTTTTTTATTGTACGAGTATATTCACTACAATAAAGCGTTAAGAATACTTGTTGCTCACGCACGATTGTCGCGAGTTAAAATAATTATTTTATTGAATGTTCTCGCACGATAAGGCGAGTAGAAAACGTATATCGCTCGGACGACAGCTACAGTATCACACATATCAAAACTGTATGCGTTTCAATCCGTATCATCGTGATAATACATAGTGATCATGGGTAATTACCTAATAACAAATTTCATTTATCTCAAAGTCTTTACTTTCCTAGAAATAATGAGCACGCATAGCGCCGTTTACATGATAAATGAACCACAAATGACTGATATTCCAAACCAATTGTTTTGGTTTTTTATTTATTTAATTTGTATTCGCTCCAGCCTGTAATATCCCACTACTGGGCATAGGCCCCTTTCCTCATGTAGGAGAAGGATCAGAGCTTAATCCACCACGCTGCTCCAATGCGGGTTGGCGGATATATTCCCTACTATGAGTAACGATCGCTATCAGGTGTACATGATAACAACCGGGACCGACGGCTTAAAATGCTCTCCGAGGCACGGTGTGGAGACCCACAAAGACTGCACAAACACCCAGACCACGGCAAACACCCGTATGGCCAATACAAATGTTTTTTATGTGCGAGGATAGAACCCGCAGCCGCCAACGCAACAGGTACAATCCATGGCTGTAACCGTTGCGCCAACAATTTTATTTGTATAGCTTTAATTATTAGTCAAAGTTACAATGGGACTGGCGTCGTGTTGAATAAGTCCATAAATAAGATCTGTGCCTCCTGTGACAAGTGATACTAGACGAAAATCATTATTTTACAGAACAAAATAAAATTAAAATTTCTTCTTCGTGAACTAAGTGGGCTAGGTTTAACTTAAATATTACCTTTTGTAGAGTGAAGTAGCTTTGATAATACATTTTCGTTTTTGTAGTAAATATTAAATTGAATCATTTCGAGTTGTACCTTTTTTCATATTCACTAAGTGTTACAATTATGTCATAAATTATACTAGTACAGTTAAATTACTTTACACCCATAACTTATCGTTGTTTAAATTCTAGAATAATTATACTAAATCAACGTTCCTCAAACAATAGATAACTCTTTAGATTTATTTATTTTTATCATTTGGCCATTCATACAATATACCTGAATTTTACCAGTTTAGAAAAATATTAGGTTCAAAGGGATATAACTCTAGATTATTTCAGTGTTCACGAAAAATGTACTGAAAATTGAATACAATCGCATTTAAATCACTAAGTACGAAAAAAGTATAGAATACTTCGAGTCATTGATTACCGATAAACGGTTACAACTTGACAAGTATCGATATTAACGATTTTTTTTACACATATCACATTGTACAAAAAATATTTCCGTAACTATAGCAGATGGAAATACGTGACTCAGATCAAACAAATCTTGATTTTTTCTAATAATGCCTATGAGCACATCATTAAAATACAAGAAAACAGAAATATAAAAATATATATCTGATTATAATTTATATAGGATTTGAATTTCATTGCTTAGATTCAGATTTCAGCCGTAATACATTCTTATACATTGTTTTTATATGTATGTTTATTTCAAATTTTTGTTCACAGATGGATAGAAGTCTTAAAAACCCCGATGGCTTCAGACAGCAACTGAATAATGTTAACTATAGTAAAACTCCAAATTTGTAAGAAAAATTTAAAATAAGAATACAAAAGAAATGTTTTAATATAGTAAAACCATTAACATTGGTGCCATAAGTTGATAGGACGCTCTGTAAAAAATAAGCAAATTTTTAATTAGTAAAAATATCTGTACACTTTCAAAAGATCTTGCCTATATTTATTTCGTAAACAGGTAGGTTTCGTTTATTTATATCAATTATATTAGTACAGATTTTAAGTGGAGTGGAGATGTTATTGATTCTTGTTATTTTCATTTGTTGAAATAAAAATTTCTTTTATTAATCCACTAATTTTTATTCAAGGAATTAAAACGACAGAAAAAGTAAATAACATGAAAAATAAAAATGGCGCGTAATTCGAAAGATGTAAAAATGTTTTATGACATTTTTAAAAATTCTTTTTTTTTTTAAATTATATATATCAAATAAGTTTTTATGCTAAGACTGTAAAAAAAATTAGGTGTGGTGAGTACGACCCTCCAGAGACCGTTCTACGGTCGATAATACTTACGTATATAATATCTACTGTTCTTCCTGAACGTGATTTCACTTTTTCATTTTAATTTTTTTTTTATCTGAGGTGGGGTATAATGATGGGTTTATCGTCTTTGTTTTCGAACTCTTCTGTTATAATATAAGCAGGCGTGAGTCTTACCATTGATACAGTAACAAGTCTGTCTTTATATTTCCAATACTTCGTGTGGTCCGGTATATGAAGGTTGAAGAACTTCTCTGTGATGCCTTCTTCTCTAAGGTAAACATGACTCGTTAAAAAGAAGTCTTTGAAAACGAAGATGGACTTATCATAATGTCTGGAAACTGATTGAGGTCTGATGTTTTTACTGACAAATATTAATCGTTTCATTACATTAATCTTTAAAAAGAAAACAAGTTTTAGTAGTTCATTCATATCATTGGCGTGGTCTTACTATGCTTTTCCCAAAAATCTTCCTGTTTGAGTGTTAAGATTATAAAACAGAGCAGTTAGTCATGAAATGCTATTTTATAAGTATAATTAACAATTGTTAAATGCATACTAACTTATTTATTATGATATTTGTACAAATAAAAGACGGTACGTAAAGAGTAAAGACATACTAGTAAATTAATTTAGTTATTCAGAGATATATAGGAAAGACATTTGACTGCGATAACAGAAGAAAAGTAATTCCTACTTATTTATTTGTAAACAACTCATGGTTGTCAAAGAAATAGACAAACTTGAAATAAATTACTATTCTTCTCCGTAGTCTGATGAAATAAATGTAATTAAATTTATGTTACACATAATTAAGATGAATCATAATAATACGTATTAAGTATATATTTATTTTATTTATTAATAAAAATATTCACACAATTCTTTACTAACAGAAGAGAAGAGGAGAAGATAGCTTCTTATCTTCTGCCTTATCTTCTTTTTCTATTTAATAAAACTGCTAATTTTGAAGTGAATATAAGATTATATTGTCGAATATAATAGTACAATATTAGATGTTATGTTTGTTAGGAGGACATTCCAAAAAATTATGAATATCTTCAAAAAATTTTAACGTGACAATAAACTGAATGCCAAATTCATATTAAGTTTATAGATAAATTGGTCTAAACTTTTTTATAATTATTGTATTTGATGAACAAATACATAGGAAAGTGTACGTACATATAAAAATTACAAATATGTGTATGTATGTGCGTAGTATAGTAAAAAAATTGTAGAAAGGTTATTTGTTTAGTACAAACTATCGTCTATTGAATAAAATATTGTAAATTATCTGTATAAAAACGATTATCATAAATCACATTTTACGATATGAAAAGTGATAATTAGGTATGTGAACTTTTTCAATAATATCACTAGTAAGTAAATTATCTAAAAAAGGAAAGGGAGAAGTATAAAAAAAATATAATATAATATATATATTTTTTGGTTTAAATTTTGCGATTTATAATATGATATTTGGTGTTAAGAAATGTATCCATGTATAGTATCAATGGGAACACATGGCATGTTTTGTCTTTTAGCTATATGCATATTCAGATATTAATTTGCTATTTACATGAAAATATATCACTTTTTGTGACAGTATATCTGATAACATATTGATAATATTGAGAATAATTAAATAAGAAATGAAAATAACGATCTGTGACTTGAATGATTTTTTTTTAAATTTGTACAAAATATGTATTTTTTCGTAACTATTTAATATTATTTTCTTATTTAAGTTTTTTTATCGTTGAAATAAAGGAAAGCTTTCATAAATAATATAATGTTGTCTGTAAATATTTCAATTAAGTGTTTAATTTTATGAAATAAATAAAAGGAAAAATGTATTACGATTTATTGCAAGATTATTGTTAATAACAAATGAAAATGTTTAATTGAAAACAATTTTTACAAAAAATATAGGAAATCTTGTCTTGTAAATTAAATATGTTTAGTATATGTAGGCTTTGAACTCAGTAATCGCATTATTTATCTTGAAGATAAACTTAAATATTGTTTGTATACATTTTTTAAAATCCCATTTCTTCATTTTTGTCGATAAGGTTACTCTGTTTTAGTACATGAGTGTATATTTAACGCCAGATTTTAAAACAAATATTTTTAATGTTATGAATATTTATAAAAACGAATATAATCGAAAGATCAAAGCTTTTATATAATGTGTCATAAATTCTTAAATAATATTTCACAGACATTATTAGTTCCAATATCTAGCGTATCAAATATACTGGCCATAATAAGGAAAGGTTAAATAGTCACAAAGAAATTATGAGGGACTTTGTTTCGTAATCATGTACATCACAAAGGTCAACACAAGATTTTTGTATGAATTATAGAAATTGAAAATATGAGTTGTGTATTATTTAGTCGTATTTTTCTTAACCTTTCGTTTTTAACTATTTCATAGAGTCTTAGTACCATATACTCTCTGCTTTATGCTCGGGAATGCGTAAACGCTTTCCATTTAGTTAAAACGTTGTTCAAATATAATTTCTCCATTCCGACGACGTTCTAAGCCGAGGTGCGATATCACTAGAAGACACCCTTAGGATGAACGTCCCCCTGAGCCCTCTAAAAAGGCTCACATCGTCCTTCGCGGCCGGTGTCTATAGTACCTACCTGGCCCCCCACACCGGTGACGCTATAGCCAACAGTAACAATCATTTAAAAAAAAATGCAATATTATTATTGTTTTTATCTGTCTTAAATACACAAATAGGATAAGAGATTATTTTTATCGATTAGGAAAATTTCACAAAAAGATATCGTATAAAAATTGACTCATCATTTTATCTTTACCGTTTCATATTTATCGATTAATCACAATAATTTTTCGGTGATTTCCATTCATGTAAAACAGTCAATAAGGAAATGTGTCATTGGTACTACACAGCGTTATCTTACCATTGTCATGATTTATAACGATAATTTGAAGATTATTTTGATAAAGTTAAATAGAAAAAAAATGTTTATTTTGACCACCATATATTTTTAGACTACAAATTACAAATAGACATTTAAGATCATTTAACAGAGATTAAATTATTTGGCTTCCATTTATTTTCTACTTTACAGATAATATCTTAAAATATTTTAAAATTCATGATCGTATTAATTCTTTAAAATATATATAATAATTATCGTCTTAATTCTAAAGATATACAATATATAAATGTATTTATAAAATATTTTTAATTTGCTATAGTTAAAGTGTACCCGTTTTATGGCTTAAAATATTAGGAGATCAATGGTTTTCTTTTGGCATACGATTTCATATAATTAGTAAAATATACATACATTACGACTACTAACGAGTACAACCTTTAGTAAAATTGCACACAATGTAATAATTATTATTTAACGTACATTAAATCCGCCAAATTCGTGGATATTTTATTTTGTGAAAGTTAAATAATTTTTTTATGATACTTAAAATACATTATAGTATATTTTTTGACTTAAACTTTTACTTAATGGCTGCACACATTAAAAAGTATTCTCACTAACAAAACAGTAGGTATGTATTAAAGATACAAAAAACTTGATTTTAATGTAGTCTTTGAATGGTTTAGTATTTTTAAATTATTACAGTTATTGAAATATAAATATAAAGAAAGAAAATTTTTTTAAACGTAATTTAAAATTAAAATTGTTTAAAATTAGATATATCAATTATAGAGTCTATGAAATGCGAGGAGTGATTGACAGTATAATTAAATATAAGTAGTTAAAGAAATAAATTACTGTAGGTAGGTATTGCTTCTTATAATCTTGAATATATATATAAAAAAACAAAAGTTGTCAGTACTCAAAGTAATCAACTCTGTAAATATCGACTTTGTCGCGTTCGTTTGTACGTATTTTGTATTTTATGTCTACATATGGCATCTATAAATATTTAATAGATCTCATAATTTAAGCGTTAAATGGTTTGCTCCATCAAATATATAAAAAGTAGTAAATAATTGTTTTATTATAATTAAATAAAATAAAAATAACATTTACGTGAAAAGTATTAAAATCACAACTTAGTTACGATAAAATCTTAACAATAAGTATAAATATGTACCTGTAAGATGTACTGAAAGATACTATAAAAACCGAAACAATAAATAAATATCGGGTCAAAATTTGAGAAATTAATATTAAATCTACATCGACGCCAGCGTCTGACTTTAAATACCCTTTAAACTTACGTACAATATATCAAAAATTATTACAAATGCAACGTCGGTAACCGTCTAATATTCTTTCATTATTCACATACGAGTGGTGACCGTGTCGCCGCTCTCGTTGGTCATCTCTTGATTCTGTTTTCTCTCCTTATTTCTGCTTCTGAAGAAGGACGCCGTCGTCACGGATCTAAATCTGAAGGAACCGGGAGCTCCGTTCGCTATCGAAGTTCCCGATCCGAGATTCTCTTCTCGAATGTTCGGCGAGCGGTCCCTGCTCGGCCTCGTTCTGTAGGAGAAGCTCGCGGCCTTGAGTCGCGCGCCTATGCCTAGCTTGGTGGGGCCGGTGAAGATCTGTTCGGGCGACGCGTGCGCGGCGGTGGGCGTGTGCGGCGCGGAGCTGGACGCCAGCGGCGCCATGTGCGGCCGGCGCGCCGCCGCGCTGTTGGCGTGCGGCCGGCTGCCCGCCTCCGAGTGCGCACTACTGCGCACAGGACGGAGGCGTCATACTATATTCCATTACGAGTGTGGAAAGGCTGTCATTGCAAAGAGTTCCAACGTTGACAGTCGGAACAAGTTGAAATTACGGTTCCGCACGTGTACTGAACCGACTATTTTTAATACAGTTGCGAAAAAATAAAGCAATTTAATATAATAAAAAAAAAAAAACTGAAAAATGGCGCCAACCGTAGAATATAAAGAGTTTTTTTTTTCTTCACACATTCTGGTGTACTATGGCAAATCTATATGGCTAACACAAATATTTGTCATAAGCGAGGATCAAACCCGCAACCGCCAGTGCAACAGCCAGTGCTATTACTTATGACCTCAACGCGTCTCAAACTTAATTACAACGTTTTAGTCAAAACTCGATATTAGCTATTTACCTACGCGTCTCATTTTTAACTAAGGTAGGGCCACAACAGGAAATTTCCTGCTCAAAATATGAAGCAGTCCGACTGGGGTAGTACCTCGACCTTACAGAAGACCACAGCTAAATAATACTGTTTTCAAGCAGTATTGTGTTCCTTTTGGCGAGTAAGGTGACCAGAGCACCTGATGGGCGATAGGGTCGGCAACGCGCTTGCAATGCTTCTGGTGTTGCAGGCGTCTATAAGCTACGGCAATCGCTTACCATCAGGTGAGCCGTTCGCTTGTTCGCCGACCTAGTGATGTATTTATTTAAATAATAAAATAAAATCTACGTCCATATTTTAATAAAAAAGTTTAAATAAGGCACATCGGATAAATGTTGTCAAGATATTCTAATTTCGTTATTTCATACTAGCGACCCGCCCCGGCTTCGCACGGATGCAATGCTGATACTAAATATACTACAGAATGTCTTTATTTATAGTGTGAAGCTAGCTTATAGCATGGTTATTAACATAATAACAATATTCAAATATGCGTCGTTAGATTACACGTTGTTACAGAATGCGTTGAAGAAATAAAGGTTCACTGCTCGTAGTTGATAGCGTGATAATTTGTAGCCTATATGTTGACCTGACTTCTTAATAATATTCGTGCCAAATTTGAAGTAAATCCGTGCGGTACTTTTTGAGTTTATCCCGGACATACATACAGACAAACAGACAAAAATTCTTTTGGCTTCGGTATCGATTGTAGATCACACCCCAAGTATTTTTTTTAAAAAATATTCAATGTACAGTTTTGGCTTTCCTACCATTTTATCTATAATATGAAAATGAGTCGCTGAATGTGTTGCTAAGCGCAAAACTCGAGAACGGTTGGACCGATTTCGCTAATTCTTTTTTTAAAATATTCCTTGAAGTACGAGGATGGTTCTTACGGAGAGAAAATTGTAAAAAAAAAAATATTTAAATTTTCTAAAAAAGTCTAAAAACCACACTTTTCTATACTCCCATACAAAAGATTTGTGATAATACTTAAAAGTCACTGTTAGGCAATACGAAGTTCGCCGGGTCAGCTAGTTATATGTATAGATTTGTATGCACGGTGTACGTACTACACGAACGTGTTCCGGGGCCGCGGCTGGCGGGCGCCGGGCCGCCGCTCGCTGGGCGCGGTGCCGGCGCGCTCCGGCCGTATCCGGCTTGGACCTGGAACGTCCTCAACGTGTCAGAAAACAGCCTAAAATGTACTTGAATAAAGTGTATTTTAAATTGAATTCGATTATGTTAGGAATTATAAATGTATATAATGTGTATGTTATATACTATCTACTTGTCTTTTTTGTAAAATATCAATTGAGTTCAACTTTGTTTTCAAACGTAGAGGTACAAATATTCTAACAAACTTTTTGACACCTTTTGAAGAAAAAAAAAATGATATCTAACATTTAGGAGACACAATTTTTATGCTAGATGATTGATTGAGGATTAATAATCATAGTAATGACTTGTCTATATTTGTTTATTTTACTTTAACAACTAAAAAAACGGCAATGACTGAGTCAGACTGCAATTTGTAAGGAAAGAGCTTTAATAAAATAGAGTTTTCGTGATTACGGATTTATTATATTCTGCGATTCGGGGTACCCTGTGTACCCAATTTGGGTAATCGTCTTGTACCAATATGTGACCGACGATGTTGACCGCTATGGTGTAATGGTGTACAGTCGGCGGCGCCTAAACACTGATAGTCGCGCGTTCGATTTCCGCTCGCAGTGGATATTTTTATTTATACAAATATTTTCGATCTGGTTGTTAGCTCTTGTGAGTCTCCTCACCGTGTTTTAAGCTATCGGGCCCGGTTGTTATCATGTACATTTGATAGCGATCTGATCTGTCTCCTACACGAGGACAGAGGCCTATGCTGTGGGGCACTCCAGCGCACCGCGGCGCTGGGCGCTGTGCCCAGCAGTGGGCCACTCCAGCGACTGACCGGCGGCGCCGAAGGGGTGCGTGTAGATGCGGCGGCGCGCCTGCAGCATGCTGTACACGAGCGCGGCCAGCGAGCGCGGCGGCGCGGGCGCGGCGGGCGCGCCCCCCCCGCGCGCGCCCTCGCGCGTCACCCACCACGTCTCCATGCGCCCCTTGCCCTTCACCTCCACCGCGCCGCGCGCCTGCAGCCCGTAGCCGCGCCGCTCCAGCACCTGCCGGCCGCACGACTACACTCGAATAGCTCACTACTTTCATTAACTTGCTGTGCTGTGTGGCTACGGCACTAAAGAATTTAGCCACCCCCTCTCTTCCCGTGGGTGTCGTAAGAGGCGACTAAGGGATAACACAGTTCCGCTACCACCTTGGAACTTAAGAAGCCGACCGATGGCGCGATAACCATCCAACTGCTGGCTTTGAAATACACAGGCCGAAGACGGGCAGCAGCGTCTTCGGTACGACAAAGCCAGTACTGCGGTCACCGACCCGCCTGCCCAGCGTGGTGACTATGGGCAGAACACATGAGTTCACGTTGTTTTTGGCGTAAACTTGTGGAGGCCTATGTCCAGCAGTGGACTGTATAGGCTGTAATAATTCATTAACTTATTTATTTACTAACTTTTATACTTGGCAATTAAATTATAATTTAATTACGACGATCTACGTAAGATTGCCGGTGTAGGTTGGATGAGGATTGCGGAAGACCGGGGAGAACTTGGGGAGGCCTATGTCCAGCAGTGGACTGCGGTAGGCTGAAGTGTGTGTGTGTGTACTTGGCAATTAAATTATAATAAAATTCTTTGTGTTACTTGACGTGATAATGCATGTCGGTTATCACATGCATTATCACGTAGGTAATGTAATTAAAAGAACATTGACATCATATTGTAAGCTCGTGTGTAAGAAACTATTGTTAATGTATCTTTTGTTGATTATCAAATAAATAAGCAATTACTGATTAAAATTAAGAATGAACAATATCGTTAATATGTATCTAGTACAATACCCATTAACAATTCAGAGAAACATGATAAAATACAATGTCGAAAGTACAAAAATTTAAGAAGCTAAAATAAAAAATAATAAAATAATTGCCATTGCCAACATTGAAATCAAATAAAATTAACAAATTACCACGTCAGGCTAAACTAAAATGTATAATCTGGCGCCCAACGTAGGGCGGTGCACGGCGCATAGATACAGTGGGTCCCACGCCGTTGTCCAGAGCGCATGCGATTATTTCTTACATTGTAGTAGTATGTTGTGTTTTTGTTGCGTTGTTACTGTTTTGTACCTAACCTGAACTAGTAATAAATAGTTTAAGCACGATACCCGTGTTTATAGTGGCGCCCAACGTGGGGCCGCCACTATAAACACTAATAACCGTGTTTATAATATATTATGTATACATTATTATGTTATATATTATGTCAAAATTGTAAAATTATCGAAAGTCAAAACAAACATTTGTGATTGGTGTCCATTTATTACCACAGTGAAAAACCTGCCGATGATTCACACTATGCAAGAAGTAGGTCGCATATCCCAAATAATGAGAATTTTTTCCTAGTATTTTGCGATTAAACTTATCAAAAGCTTTCGAAAAATCGGTACAGACAACATCCACCTGTTTGCCTATATCGATGCTAACACATAAAATGGACCCGTACGATACCAAATTTGTAGTGAGATAAGTCGATAGTTGCACACCATGTCTTTTCTACCAGATATTTATGTACGGGAACAATTTTGCTCATCTTCCATTTGTTTGGAAATTTACCATCTATTATGAATCGATTAAAGATTAAAAGCAACGGCAAGGAAAGTGGATCCGTGAACTTTGATAAGAATACCAGTGGAATGTTGTCTGGTTCCAGCTGGTAATTAAGTGGTACGAACGGTTAAATGGTTGAATTGAGTGGTAGGAATAGTTAAACAGTTGAATTATACAAATGTTTAAATGATTGAATGGTTAAATGTTTGAATCGTTGAGTACTGAGTGGTTAAATGTTTAAATGTTATGAATGATTAAATGGTTGAATGTGTGATATAATAGTAATGCATAAACTGCAACAGTGTTTGTAGGGTACAAATAGTATTTTATAAAATAAACATATCTTTAAGCTTTATTTGTTTTAAGTTTATAGTTTTATTAGCTTATTTCAGAGCGCAGAGAGATGTCTAAAATTGGCACGTTTTAGAAAGTCCTAAGCTAGGCGTGAGTTATAAACCTCATATATTTTTACTACATTTGTAGGCCTTACAACTAAACTTACATGTTTTGTGTACTTCGTAACTTGTATTCGATCCATAGCACCAGTGGACTCCATCCGCGAAGCTTCGTTAACAGTGTTGCCCCAAATATCATACACGGGCTTACGAGCGCCGATCACCCCGCCAACCAAAGGTCCGCAGCTGATTCCTGCAATGCATAAAACGTTTGTTTTTCAGATGGGCGAGTCCTGACATTGTTTAAATACATTTTGGCTAATAGATAATGTGTGGATTAATAAATGTCACAGATTAAACTTTACATTTTTGTGGACATATGACTATGACCTTATGACTTAAATAACAAAACATAGACCTTTTTAAGAAATTTATATTAATTGATTGATTGATTGGTTTAATGGCTTTGAATTGTGCCAAAGTAGCACGGTTGATTCCACCAATGTCGCGTAGAGTGGAGAACACACGGAGATTGATTGATCGGTGCAGTTGAGATAACAGTCTGAATTTAATTTTGAAAACTGGCAAAATAGTCAGACTATCATTGAAAAATATATTATTATATTCCAGTTATACTCCTCGAAAGCTGACATTTAGTCTTTATGAAGAAATGTCTCACCGACTCGTAACCGAAACTTATTAAAACTGTGTTTGTTGATATCTTCGAGCGCCTCCCGCAGCGCGAAGGCGTAGTCGACCAGCGCACAGAGATGGTCGTAATCGTCATCGGTAGTCTAGAAATACGGTATATTTAAAAAAAAGTGAAATGTAATTAGCATATTATTTAACAAAATTATCAGATATTTTTGAAACGAAGTTTCTTACGGCAGGCTTGACATTTGGCTGGGCGATCGAACTGAAAAAAATGTGATACTAAAGCCGTAAGTAAAATATATAACGGAAGTGACGTAATATCAGTCACACGACTGTATAATATGACGTTTGTAAAATTAAAATATTACTAGTAAACCTTTTTTTAAATTATTTATGTAATTTTATACTGTCGACAAAAATAAATAGACGTGTTTTTTTTCCACTTAATAGTTTGAATTATTATTATTATTATTATTTCGTTTGATTTATTTTATTTTACGGTATTTGTTATTTTCTAAAATACTAAATTTCCTATATACTTTTATGTACTTAATTAAAATCCAATCAACAAAGAAAAAAAAATCAAGAACTAGAAAATATATAAAATTTAATTTTTTTTTTAATTGTGTTGCTTCTATACTATCCGAAGAAACTTCGTTCCTACCTGGTGTCCCGTGATACCACATAATTTTTTGTACCACTGACGTGACTGACCTGTACTTGAGAATATTATAATTTGATTGTGATTCATTTATGGTTATTCTGCCATCGGTCCGCTTTATAAGTTCCAAGGTGATAGTGGAACTGTGTTACCCCTTAATCGTTCCTTACGACACCCACGGAAAGAGACGGGGCTGGCTATATTCTTTAGTGCCGTAGGCACACAGCTTATTGATTATATTTCATTTATTATAATAAAAATATTATTTTTCCTTAAAGGACGTACTTACAAGTTATTAGGAGTAAGGTATATTTATTACAATATCACAGCTTGATAAGAAACCAATTACTTTCAGTACTTATAAATCACAATTGATAAGAAAAAATAAATATATCGTAAATACGCACAACTCAAACATACCTTATGATTAGGGTTCAAGCCAGAAGCTGCCATATACGTTGCTGCAATTGTCTTTATTTTCTCGATACTTTTGAACCGTGGCTGCATCAGTAATCTATCGAAGTCAACTGCAAACAAGCACGAGGTTCGAGTTATTTGCCTTGAAGTATTGATTCAATTAAATTTATTAATTCAACAGCCAAAAAAAGTTCTCTTGTTTTCTACAAGAATTTGACTGAGACGGGTAAATCCGATTGGTACATTACAAATGATCTCGTTGAGGAGTCGCATGCAGTCAACGGCTTTTTGTTCGGAATAGAATTCATGAAAATTTGGTATTCCGGCAAACATTACTCCAACTTCTCCTCTCCATTGCCAATACAATTCCTAAAAACACCAATGGTAGTAGTTAAGAAAATAAAATAAAATAATTTGTTCAGAATTTTCTTCTTTTTAATAGAATATTCGATAGTTGCTACGCTTTTTTTTTGTTTTGGTCGTAACAACTCAGAAACCTTTGCGTGCTCATACACAATACTTTGCTGAAGATCATGACATGATCAAATGTATAGTTTCAGATTCTATAAAGGACATATAGACAAACATTCATTTTTATATTTTCTTTATAATAGAACACCAGTAATTGATATCAAATATTATTTTCATAGTTACAGTACTATACTGCTATAAACGTCCCATTTTTGGGCAAAACGAGCTCTAACTCTCGAGGTTCGTATTCAATGCTTATTTCTACCTGAATATGGGTCAGCGCATCTTAATGGATCTAGTCAAAGGAATCTCGAATATAACAAATAAGGTGCATTAATACTACTTACATCTGGACACCTGTCTTTGGATAAAAAATGATTGACCACGTGATCAGGCAGTATGTGTTTCAGCAGATGTCTGTTGGTTCTCTGCGTGTCCCTCATTTCCTTTAAGTCGGTTTCGGCTTGTAACTTCCAGAGGAAGTCAAGCCTAGACGTAACTTCAACCAGACGCGCGTGATATATTACTATTATTGAGAACATTGTCATCAAGATCAACATCTGGACGTAAAACCGTAACTCACTGAAAATGTAATAATATTATGATTTTACCTATTCTGTCTTCAAAAAAACTAACAACGACATCTAGAGTAATAAACAATTTTAAAGCTTGTGTAAATATTTTTAGTTACCATATTAGTTCAAAACTACATAACACCAACTGAGGTAGGGCACAGCAGGAATTTCCTGCTCTAAATATGGAGCGGCCCGACTGGGGTAGCACCTCGACCTTACAGAAGATCACAGCTAAATAATACTGTTTTCAAGCAGTGTTGTGTTCCTGTTGGTGAGTAAGGTGACCAGAGCTCCTGGGGGGATTGGGGATTGGGTCGGCAACGCGCTTGCGATGCTTCTGGTGTTGCAAGTGTTTATAAGCTACGGTAATCGCTTACCATCAAGTGAGCCGTACGCTTGTTTGCCGACCTAGTGATACATATTAAAAAAAAAAAAAAAAAAAACCATTGAAACTGGATTTTAATCGTAATGATGCTAGTTAGTAATATTAACTGTAGAAAATATAACTAAAAAAACAAGAAACTTACGTGTCATGTGCTGGGGAACTGTAATAATCAACGTTATAGTAAATGAGTAACAGAACTGAGTACAGAGCTACATTGATCAACGCTAGCAGTGTTTTTATCAAGTAGTACAGTTTCAATATTGAAGTTAGAGCTACTAGACATATTATCCAAGTAAAGACAACGTATTCTGGCTTGTAACATTCGAATGATCTTATTTCCTCTTCTGACAGCGAGTCATTGTTTGCGTGACTTTGTAAAGTTGCTTCTGCTGGCGTACTTGTGTTCGATGGACCAATATCGGGAAAAGATGGTGGGCATATGTATAACTTTACTGTACTGAAAATGTTTAAAACGTAATCAATGTAAGCTGTTCAGGAATCGAGTTAAACGTTTCTTACATTAACTTCTACTAGAGTAAACATGCTTGACATAGTGTATAGTTATCAGTTTTGTATAAAAATATAGATAAATTCCACGCTTACCTAGATATTGACATAATAGTCACAAAACAACAAATGTGAACATTTCGTCGTATTCTGTCAGCGCTTAATGCCGCTGAGAAATTTGCCAGGCGTGGCAGTGCAACTGGAAATTCTTCCGCCATTACCACAAAGAACGATAGTGTAAGGGATACCGTCATTCCTGCCAGAATTATTAGCAATATCCAGCAACTACGAAAAAGAAATGTATTTTTTACATTAATTAAGATCTAAAAAATACTTTTACATTTATTAAGATCTAAAAAAATATTTTTTTACATTAATTAAGATTTAAAGAAATATTTTTTACATTAATTAAGATCTAAAAAAATATTTATAAACGTGTGTATGTAAATGTGTTATACATGACTTTGTAGTTGGAAATAAATAATCTGAGAAATTGATTTGTCTAGGCAAATCTGAATTGTGTATATTCTACTGTAACTGTTTCCATTTCTAAACCCTTTCTTGACTAAATATGGTAATTTAATTGATAATCTATTTTTCTCACCACTCAGTCAAAAGTTCTGAGATAACATACATTTAAAAAAAATCAGTCGAATAGAGACGAGTAGAGAGAGTAGTGTAGTGTAACTGAGGTAGGGTACAGCAGGAAAATTCCTGCTCAAAATATAGAGCAGCCCGACTGGGGTAGTACCTCAACCTTACAGAAGATCATAGCTAAATAATACTGTTTTCAAGCAGTGTTGTGATGCTGTAGTGAGTAAGGTGACCAGAGCTCCCGGGGGATTGGGGATTGAGTCGGCAACGCGCTTGCGATGCTTCTGGTGTTGCAGGCGTCTATAAGCTACGGTAATCGCTTACCATCAGGTGAGCCGTACGCTTGTTTGCCGAACTAGGGATATAAAAAAAAAAGAGAATCTCGTTGTTCTGCGAAGTCAGTGTAGAGCAATGTACTTGTAGTGCACGACGCACTGCACGGCGACGATGAAGAGCCAGAGCAGCCAGCAGCACATGGCGTTGGACTTGAAGGTGCGCTCGTCGAGGCGGCCGAAGTCGATGTAAAGTAACGTACTTGTAGTGCACGACGCACTGCACGGCGACGATGAAGAGCCAGAGCAGCCAGCAGCACATGGCGTTGGACTTGAAGGTGCGCTCGTCGAGGCGGCCGAAGTCGATGTAAAGTAACGTACTTGTAGTGCACGACGCACTGCACGGCGACGATGAAGAGCCAGAGCAGCCAGCAGCACATGGCGTTGGACTTGAAGGTGCGCTCGTCGAGGCGGCCGAAGTCGATGTAAAGTAACGTACTTGTAGTGCACGACGCACTGCACGGCGACGATGAAGAGCCAGAGCAGCCAGCAGCACATGGCGTTGGACTTGAAGGTGCGCTCGTCGAGGCGGCCGAAGTCGATGTAAAGTAACGTACTTGTAGTGCACGACGCACTGCACGGCGACGATGAAGAGCCAGAGCAGCCAGCAGCACATGGCGTTGGACTTGAAGGTGCGCTCGTCGAGGCGGCCGAAGTCGATGTAAAGTAACGTACTTGTAGTGCACGACGCACTGCACGGCGACGATGAAGAGCCAGAGCAGCCAGCAGCACATGGCGTTGGACTTGAAGGTGCGCTCGTCGAGGCGGCCGAAGTCGATGTAAAGTAACGTACTTGTAGTGCACGACGCACTGCACGGCGACGATGAAGAGCCAGAGCAGCCAGCAGCACATGGCGTTGGACTTGAAGGTGCGCTCGTCGAGGCGGCCGAAGTCGATGTAAAGTAACGTACTTGTAGTGCACGACGCACTGCACGGCGACGATGAAGAGCCAGAGCAGCCAGCAGCACATGGCGTTGGACTTGAAGGTGCGCTCGTCGAGGCGGCCGAAGTCGATGTAAAGTAACGTACTTGTAGTGCACGACGCACTGCACGGCGACGATGAAGAGCCAGAGCAGCCAGCAGCACATGGCGTTGGACTTGAAGGTGCGCTCGTCGAGGCGGCCGAAGTCGATGTAAAGTAACGTACTTGTAGTGCACGACGCACTGCACGGCGACGATGAAGAGCCAGAGCAGCCAGCAGCACATGGCGTTGGACTTGAAGGTGCGCTCGTCGAGGCGGCCGAAGTCGATGTAAAGTAACGTACTTGTAGTGCACGACGCACTGCACGGCGACGATGAAGAGCCAGAGCAGCCAGCAGCACATGGCGTTGGACTTGAAGGTGCGCTCGTCGAGGCGGCCGAAGTCGATGTAAAGTAACGTACTTGTAGTGCACGACGCACTGCACGGCGACGATGAAGAGCCAGAGCAGCCAGCAGCACATGGCGTTGGACTTGAAGGTGCGCTCGTCGAGGCGGCCGAAGTCGATGTAAAGTAACGTACTTGTAGTGCACGACGCACTGCACGGCGACGATGAAGAGCCAGAGCAGCCAGCAGCACATGGCGTTGGACTTGAAGGTGCGCTCGTCGAGGCGGCCGAAGTCGATGTAAAGTAACGTACTTGTAGTGCACGACGCACTGCACGGCGACGATGAAGAGCCAGAGCAGCCAGCAGCACATGGCGTTGGACTTGAAGGTGCGCTCGTCGAGGCGGCCGAAGTCGATGTAAAGTAACGTACTTGTAGTGCACGACGCACTGCACGGCGACGATGAAGAGCCAGAGCAGCCAGCAGCACATGGCGTTGGACTTGAAGGTGCGCTCGTCGAGGCGGCCGAAGTCGATGTAAAGTAACGTACTTGTAGTGCACGACGCACTGCACGGCGACGATGAAGAGCCAGAGCAGCCAGCAGCACATGGCGTTGGACTTGAAGGTGCGCTCGTCGAGGCGGCCGAAGTCGATGTAAAGTAACGTACTTGTAGTGCACGACGCACTGCACGGCGACGATGAAGAGCCAGAGCAGCCAGCAGCACATGGCGTTGGACTTGAAGGTGCGCTCGTCGAGGCGGCCGAAGTCGATGTAAAGTAACGTACTTGTAGTGCACGACGCACTGCACGGCGACGATGAAGAGCCAGAGCAGCCAGCAGCACATGGCGTTGGACTTGAAGGTGCGCTCGTCGAGGCGGCCGAAGTCGATGTAAAGTAACGTACTTGTAGTGCACGACGCACTGCACGGCGACGATGAAGAGCCAGAGCAGCCAGCAGCACATGGCGTTGGACTTGAAGGTGCGCTCGTCGAGGCGGCCGAAGTCGATGTAAAGTAACGTACTTGTAGTGCACGACGCACTGCACGGCGACGATGAAGAGCCAGAGCAGCCAGCAGCACATGGCGTTGGACTTGAAGGTGCGCTCGTCGAGGCGGCCGAAGTCGATGTAAAGTAACGTACTTGTAGTGCACGACGCACTGCACGGCGACGATGAAGAGCCAGAGCAGCCAGCAGCACATGGCGTTGGACTTGAAGGTGCGCTCGTCGAGGCGGCCGAAGTCGATGTAAAGTAACGTACTTGTAGTGCACGACGCACTGCACGGCGACGATGAAGAGCCAGAGCAGCCAGCAGCACATGGCGTTGGACTTGAAGGTGCGCTCGTCGAGGCGGCCGAAGTCGATGTAAAGTAACGTACTTGTAGTGCACGACGCACTGCACGGCGACGATGAAGAGCCAGAGCAGCCAGCAGCACATGGCGTTGGACTTGAAGGTGCGCTCGTCGAGGCGGCCGAAGTCGATGTAAAGTAACGTACTTGTAGTGCACGACGCACTGCACGGCGACGATGAAGAGCCAGAGCAGCCAGCAGCACATGGCGTTGGACTTGAAGGTGCGCTCGTCGAGGCGGCCGAAGTCGATGTAAAGTAACGTACTTGTAGTGCACGACGCACTGCACGGCGACGATGAAGAGCCAGAGCAGCCAGCAGCACATGGCGTTGGACTTGAAGGTGCGCTCGTCGAGGCGGCCGAAGCTGCGCTCGAGCGCGGCGCGCCGGAAGCGCAGCGACCACGGCCGCATGTGCCGCAGCCGCATGCGCCGGTTGCTGCTCACCTCGATCGAGTGGTTTATCACGTCGTCTTCCTGCTGCACACACGGCTACGTGTCACTAAATGTTTAGCGAATCGGCTATTTAACGGATGAAGTCATGATAGAACCTTCGATATCTCCACCGACTTTTAGTGAAAAACGGTATACTCCATGCAAAATAAATAATAGAATTGACTAGTTGGTCGCCCAGAGGTCGATATTCGACCACAATTAAAAATTTAAATCAAAGAAAACCAAAAAAAAAATGAAAATAAAGAATCTTTTTTAAAAAATTTCAATTTGACTACAGACTGACAATCAATATAAGAGCCATATATCTATCTATAATCTATAATATATATAAAAGCGAAAGGTCACTCACTCATCACGAAATCTCCGAAACTATAAAGAAAGAAAGAAAGAAAGAAAGAAAGAAAGAAACACGTTTATTCGGAGCATCACTCAAAAACGCAGACAGTTTTTACACAAAAAAAGACACACTTAAATAGACATAATAATAATTAATCAATAACTACATATAGAAAAAAGAAATTTACATGACCAGTAATATAGACTACAAAAAACTATAACATCAAAAAAAAAAAAAAAAAGTAAAAAAAAAATGTACATAAAAAATTCCAAAGAAGTTATGAAAAAAAAAGACGAATAAACAAGAAATGTGAAAATGTGTGATTATATGACCAAATAATACCGCCTGCGGCTAAGTGCTGTGCCCCAAAAAGGTATATCACTCAGCTTGGTGTTGGCTTTCATAAAAAACAAAAACCAACGCTGATTTTCAGTGATACCCCTGTTTTGACTAGCGCGACAAGTATCATTCCTTTCTTCTAGCAATATAATTATATACGCATACATACACCACACACACATACATACACATACACACACACATAAACATATAATACACATACACACATATACATATCCGTACATGTATATAACAAATATTATAAATAAACATGTAAAATGGAGCAAAATAAATAAATAAGTAACAACAGAGAAGATATATTTTGCATAAATAAATAAATAAATAAATAGTAGTGAAATTATGTGATGTTACGTCGTCGGGTGCACGGAATGCAGGTAAGCTCAGACCACCGCGCGCGCCGGACATGGGAAGACGTAAGCCCGACGACGCACGCTTCCATTATACTCGTATAATATATAAAAGGAGCAAGGCTACGAATGAGGCTATTTATTAAGGTAAGATCATATTTCTTTAAAATCGTTCCCGTGCCTAATTTATCTTACACAACCCTGCATTTACAGGCTATAAAAAAAAAAAAAGAGACGATGGCATACATAAAATAAAAACAAATGACGTCAACGTCGACGAGGCTGTCACCGAAGCACGTGCTGAACCAACCGCCCGCGACGAAGTCAGTTCAATTAGGTACTGAGAATTTCTTATGTATTTGCCTTGTTTTACAAATATGCACATGAATTAAAAAAAAAAAAAAAAAAAAAAAAAAAAAAAAAAAAAAAAAAAAAAAAAAAAAAAAAAATATAACACCTACAAACTTGAAATTTGGCAGGTAGGCTCCTTATAAGACGTACGCATCCGCTAAGAACGGATTTTACGAAACTCGACCCCTAAGGGGGTGAAATGGGGGTTGGAAGTTTGTATGAAAGTCCTATGTTTTTTAAGTAAGAGACTTGAAATTTAAAATGTAAGCTCTATAGATGATGAAAAGGTGTCCAAATAATGTATCTTTAGAAATAAACTCCTTTTTGGGGTTAAAACGGGGGATCGTAGGTTGACTCACTGATCACGAAATCTCCGAACCTATAACACCTACAAACTTGAAATTTGACAAGTAGGTTTCTTATAGGGTTTAGACATTCGCTAAGAACGGATTTTATAAAACTCGACCCCTAAGGGGGTAAAACGGGGGTTGGAAGTTTGTATGAAAGTCCTATCTTTTTGAGGTAAAAGACTTGAAATTTAAAATGTATGCTCTATAGATGGTGAGGAGGTGTCCAAATAATATATCTTTAGAAATCAACTCCCTTTTGGGGTTAAAACGGGGCATTGTAGGTTAACGCATTCATCACGAAATCTCCGAAACTATAACACCTACAAACTTGAAATTTGGCAGGTAGACTCCTTATAAGACGTAGGCATTTGCTAAGAACGTATTTTACGAAACTCGACCCTTAAGGAGGTAAAACGGGGGTAGGAAGTTTGTATGAAAGTCCTATGTTTTTGAATGAAGAGACTTGAAATTTAAAATGTAAGCTCTATAGATGATGAAAAGGTGTCCAAATAATGTATCTTTAGAAATCAACTCCTTTTTGGGATTAAAACGGGGGATCATAGGTTGACTCACTGATCACGAAATCTCCGAAACTATAACATCTACAAACTTGAATTTTAGCAAGTAGGCTCCTTATAGGGCGTAAACTACGCTAAGAATGGATTTTACGAAACTCGACCCCTATGAGGGTAAAACGGGGGTTCGAAGTTTGCATGAAAGTCCTATGTTTTTGAAGTAAGAGACTTGAAATTTCAAATGTATACTCTATAGAAGGTGAGAAGGTGTTCAAATAATGCATCTTAGAAATCAACTCCTTTTTGGGGTTAAAACGGGGCATGGTATGTTAACGCATTCATCACGAAATCTCCGAAACTATAACAGCTACAAACTTGAAATTTGGCAGGTAGGTTTCTTATAGAGCTGAGACATCCGCTAAGAACGGATTTTACGAAATTCGACCCCTAAAGGGATAAAACGGGGGTTGGAAGTTTGTATGAAAGTCCTATGTTTTTGAAGTAAGAAACTTGAAATTTAAAATGTATGCTCTATAGATGGTGACGAAGTTTCCAAATAATGTATCATAATCTATATATGTGCTGTGTGGCTACGGCACTAAAGAATTTAGCCACCCCCTCTCTTCCCGTGGGTGTCGTAAGAGGCGACTAAGGGATAACAAGGTTCCACAACCACCTTGGGACTTAAGAAGCCGACCGATGGCGGGATAACCATCCAACTGCTGGCTTTGAAATACACAGGCCGAAGACGGGCAGCAGCGTCTTCGGTGCGACAAAGCCAGTACTGCGGTCACTAACCCGCCTGCCCAGCGTGATGACTATGGGCAAAACACATAAGTTCACGTTATTTTTGGCGTAAACTTGTGGAGGCCTATGTCCAGCGTGGACTGTATAGGCTGTAATGAATGAATGAATGAATGAAATCTAAATATATGTAAGAGAAAGGTCACTGACTCATAAACCGCTGGATGGTTCCATCCATCCAGGATGGAGACAGAGGTGAATTTTGGCAGGAAGGTAGATTACAGTTGGTAGACGTCCGCTAAGAACGGGTTTTGCGATATTCCACCGCTAAGGGGGTGTAATGGGGGTTTATAGTTTGTATGAAACATATACAGCACCTGTAAGTTCGCCTGATAGGTTATTTATACTGCAGCCTAAAAATAAAACTAAAAATGTGGTGTATAGAGAGGTTTTATAATGTTTTTATTAAATTATACTAAAGTGTGCCTTTTAAAAAGTTACTCAGTGTGATAATCGTTTCAAGTGACTTAAATAAAAAAATAATTTGCGTTAAACAGTTAGTGTATTATAAAACAAAGTCTCCAAAAGTGTTTGTGATCGATTCCCTCAAAATCTACTGAACGGGTTTTCATGCGGTTTCACCAATGAAGGGCTTCAAGAGGAAGGTTTACAGAACGGCTAAGCCGATTTTGATAAGAGTTTCACTGGAAGTTTGCCGGGAAAACTCTGTGACACACTGATTTCAACGCGGGCGAAGCCGCGGGCACAGCTAGTTTAGTATATTTTTATGCATAATTTAAAAAAAAATATTAGCATTCTGCACTCCTACTCTATATGTTATACTATTAAACGAGCAATTCATGTATATATATGTATATGAATATATATATAATCTGAATCTAGGAAACAGCTCCAACGATTTTCATAAAATTTAGTATATAGGATATTTCGGGGGAGACAAATCGATATAGCTAGGATTCATTTTTAGAAAATGTCGTTTAATCCCTGTTTTTAGGGCGTGAAAAAATATCGTTAGAATACGAAGGTAAATTTCGCATCTGTCAATTTAGTTGCAATAGCTCGGGGGGAAATCGGCCGGTCGGGATCAACTGAGAAGATCATGGTTCAAATCCCCAGTCTTATTTTTTATTATTATGTCTGTAAAATCGAAAAATATTTTTCACATTTTATCATTATTATTTTTTAATTATTTTTTATTTTTGATATTTTTATATTACTGTCGGTATATGTAATTCGTATTTAGATATGATTTTCAAAAAAAAAAGACGATTTGTTGGAGCGCCTATCAGTTTTTGAGAAGCAATTACTCTCAGTCTTGTAATTGTGTATTTTGTATCAATTTTTAATTTATCGTTATTTTTTATTTTTATTTTGCGTTAATTCATTATTAATAATTGTGTTTGCAGGCAAACGAAAAAAAATCGACTTCAATTACATCGACAAGTAATACAATGTACGAGGTACACGAAAAAATCGTCAAGAAATACGCATTATCAAAGATTACTCCAAAAGTTGTAATCAGATCTCGATGAAATATGACCACATGATAAACATCGGCTTTCGATTAAGTTAAAATCATCAAAATCGGTACACCCAGTAAAAAGTTATGCGGATTTTCGAGAGTTTCCCTCGATTTCTCTGGGATCCCATCATCAGATCCTGGTTTCCTAATCATGGTACCACACCAGGGATGTCTCTTTTCCAACAAAAAAAAAAATTCAAATCCTTGTATTGTGCCCTTCAATTTGATACCCATATTGTAGTATTCGAGAAAAAAAAATTTTTCATTAACTACAATGGCTTCGCGCAGCCGCCATGTTTGTTTTTTTTTTTAATGTCACCTATCTAAGAACACTTGGGCAGCTAAGACGAACCTAACGATACTTCAATTATGTAGATCCGTTCAGTGGTTCTGGAAATATGAGGTAGTAAAGAATATTACATACAAACATACATACATACAAGATACGCGCAAAAAACATAACCCTTCCTTGGCAGTCAGGTAATTAAATAGAATCATAAAATATCAGTGGAATAGACTTACTGGGGAAACCACATTAAAAAAAAACGCGCTAAGTACGCTACCTCAAAGGTGGCGTGGACACGTGTGCATATTATGACGATTACAACGCTTTCAACTTTTTGAATCGTTATATCTCAAAAACGGTGGCTCTTAGGAAAAAATGTATTCATACATTTTTAATAGATAATTATCTGATCTACAATTTTTGTCTGAGCTAATTTTATGTTAAAATTTACTGACCCCGGGTAAATTTTTTTGCACGTGTCGGATCGATGAGGACTTTTCACATTTCCTTTATAATAGTATATTGAACAATCCTACCAATATTCAGCCAAGTCGGAATTTTTTTAACCTCACCTCTATTTTTTAGTCTAATTTGACCGGACTATATAGATAAATTGTAACATACAAATTGTAAAGAAGAATTCAAAATATCAATAATTAACATATATCAATAAATATTTATATAAAAAATATAAAAAAAAAACATGAAATGAGATTTAATTATTTTCTGATATAAAAAGTTTAATACGCGGGGAAACGCCGCATATGCATCGTACGGGTCTTATATGCCTTAACTCCGCTCGGAGTAGATGTTTTTATTCTTAGAAATATTTATTTCCAGTTTGTGTGTCTGTCCTTGTGGGTCTATGTCTATGGTCTCCTGTCCCATCGTGCCAAGACGTGCGTTAAGTTGTCAGACCTGGTTGTTTGTTCTCAGAAAGAGGTAGTAGTGATCACTACTCATTGTGGGGCAGCGTGGTGGATTAAACTTCATCTCCTTTTTGAAGAAAGCAGCCTATGACCAACAGTAGGATATTACAGACTAAATCGGTTCATCAGTTTCGACACATAAGTTTTTAAATTTTCACTTTACCATATGGTATGACCGTGGCGTCTGCAACGTCGCCGAAATATCGTGGGTTTCAAAATGATCATTGCCATAATTCCTATATAGGTAAAAGTAATATCTAATATATAAAATTCTCGTGTCGCGGTGTTTATAGTTAAACTCCTCCGAAACGGCTTGATCGATTCTCATGAAATTTTGTGTGCATACTGGGTAGGTCTGAGAATCGAACAACGTCTATTTTTCACCCCCCTAAATACTAAAGTAGTCCACCCCAATTTTTTTTTCTAATTATTAGATAAATTATTTATTTATTATTTTATTATGATTTGGCGTTGAAAAATACATACAACCTTAAATTTTCACCCTTCTACCACCAACCCCTATTTTTAAATAGCGTTTAGCGGCAAGACAACGTTTGCCGAGTCAGCCAGTAACACATAAATATCATCTCGATTCTAAATATAAGCTGAGAGCACTTAAACTTTGAAAAGATTTTACGATAATTACTCTTGAATCCTGAACATTTGTTACTAAAGAAATAAAAGAAAATTATTTACCCGCTCATATTCCTCTCAAAATTTTAAATACTTTTTACTGTATTACAAAATCCTATAAAATAATTTGATTCATTGATTTCAAATTTAAATTTAAATATACCTCCGATATTGATGTGATTTCAACGTCTTGGCCGTGCTCGACATCCTTATTTTTGTCAACACGCCGGTACCACGTTGTACTCGGGGTGCTACTTTGAAAATACTGAAAAATTAAAAAATATTAAAGTATTTATATAAAATAGTCATTACCAAAACATAATTTATTTTATTGCTCAAATTGAATTTGACTTTTTCTTACATTTTGAAACGGCATTTCTGGTATCCAATCGGTAGTGGTTTCCTCTTCAATGCTTCCGCTCGGGCGTCTGCATGTCGTATCGTTTTGTCGCACTTGTTGTTGTACACTACATAAAAATATGTTTAAATTATACATAATCCAATAAAACTGTACGGGAAATTCGCAAATCAATATAAATAAAAAGGAATCGCTAAATATCGACTGGATTAATTCAGCATATTATTAAAAAAAGCTTTCTAGGTACTACCTTTTACTAGTTTTTTTTTTTTTTTTTTTTTTTTTTTTTTTTTTATGGAAATATTTCAGAAAATCTAACGATTATTTTAATTTCACACGTTCGTTCGGTTCAGATGTTTATAGTAAAACATTGGCGTCTTACTTATTTGTCGATTTGTTTCTACTCCTCCTCGGCTGCTCTGTTGCTTTTATCAGATACGTGGTAATGTTAAGCTCTCGTAAATACGGATTACGTTTTTCTCCCTCCCCGGGTTCAACTTCAAACGCGCCATTCAGGCACTCCATGGTTGCTGACGATATGTGCACACGCCTACAATACCAAACATATTTATCTATTTGTGAACAGACTTATCTACGGTCATGTATATGTTAATCTAGCATATATTTTGGAATTCCACTTGAAACCTATTTAGGTTATCAATGTTATTTATCAACGCACGAGATGAATATTGAAAACTTTACGGTTTTAAAATATTGCGTTACTTGTCGAGATTGGAAACGCGACCCTGTCTTGTCACATCACCAAATAGTTCGTTCTAAGAATCTATTAGGCTTCAAAATTTTAAATTTAATGATTTTATTTTGAATTATCTGCACTTTTTGTGTTTAGTTTTACTTTGGACAGTTCTATGTCTTAAACTTACCCTGGCAGCCCTCCACTTTCCATATGGTTCGCTAGTGTAACATCATGCGACCAGAGATCGAATTGCCATTTAAGCAGACCAAGAACTCCGCACAACACTATGCCACTATGTATTCCGATCCGCATGTCTAAGTCCACCTGTTAATTATCATCAAATGTTAGTTAGGTGGTCTTGGTGTCCAGTATCGAGGTTACGTTTTTAGAAAAGTTCTCTTTATAAACACTAACTAAAACGTCAACGAAGTTGAAATATATAATTATTTATTACTAGCTGACCCGGCGAACTCGTATCGCCTAACACAAACTTTATCGTATGGTATTAAAGTTAAAATTGACTTTTAAGTATTATCACAAATCTTTTGTATGGGAGTATAGAAAAGTGTTGTTTTTAGACTTTTTCAGGAAATTTTAAATTTTTTTTTTATAATTTTTCTCTCCGTAAGAACCATCCTCGTACTTCAAGGAATATTTAAAAAAAAGAATTAGCGAAATCGGTCCAACCGTTCTCGAGTTTTGCGCTTAGCAACACATTCAGCGACTCATTTTTATATTATAGATTATTACCTCATTAAATATTTTAATTAGTAGTTAGTATTATTTGTTATTTATAATATACGATTATATTTAAAATTTAGTACAATTCCATAAATTTCACTAACTTGAGGTAAAACTTCTTTACTCACGTTTGACTTGGGGAATAAGCTGGTGAATGCGTAACGAAAGCGTCACGAAAAGTGTGATGGGGCGAGGCGAACGGAAGTTGAGAGGGAGATATAAGTTAGGTGGAGCTAAAGAAGTTTCACTTCAGTCGTGTGGTCTAAGCACACTCTTTTTTTTTTGTTTCATTTCTTATAATACACTAAGATGCACAATTCTAACTTGACATTACTGGAATTTTAGGAATGTAATCAGACAAAAAAGCAGTAGTTGACCTGTTTGTTGTACCGAACGTCGCGGATGACGCGTATCATCTGCAGGCCCATGTTGACGCAGCAGAAGGCGTGGTCGCTGCGCTTGTCCGGCAAGCCGCTCACGCAGAAGTAGCAGTCGCCCAGCAGCTTGATTCTAAGGCAGTGGTTCTCCTGCATGGACAATAACAATTGATTATTAAGAGCCATGTCAAATGATATCAGGTTTTAAACAGAATGCCCAAACCACGACAAACATCGATATATAAACACAAATGTTTGTCATGTACGGGGATCGAGCCCGCGTCCTGTTGCTGTGAACGCATCGCCAACACTTCAAGTTTCCATTATTATTTTATTAATGAAGTTATTGGTGGCGATAATCATGTCCATATTGTTCCTTTGAGTTTGTTTTAAAAATAATTTGTTCTATAAACTGATGGTACTTTTGAATATTGTAAAAATAATGTGAAACACTTACCGACGCCAATCGATCGAATCTTGCAAAAAGTTCATTTAATAATTTAACCAAATCCTGGGCGCTACATTTGCTCGAAAGTTCTAAAAGATATGAAAATAAAGTCAATATTATTTTTACTAAGCAAAATACATATATAGAAGAGACACGGTATTGTCTTAATTGTGAGCAAAACACCATATTCCCTTTGCGATATGACAATCTTGTCTCTTAGACATTGAAATATAAAACAACGTTGCTTTTCTTCATATTTACATTCAATCATAAGGATTCTCAATTTATATCATATGCATTCATAATCAGACAGAAATATAAATAACAAACCTGTAAAACCCTTGATATCAGCAAAGAGAATTGAAACATCTTCATGCCTTTGAATGTACAAATTATTAAATTGCTGCTCTTGGAACTCTCCTCGGACTCTCGACACATGACTAGAAATCTCTTTGGCTAGAAAATCTGGTATCACTATTGAGAAAATAAAGCTTACGTTTATTATTTAAATATATATATATATATATATATATATATATATATATATATATATATATATATATATATATAACACTATTCGAAATTTAATTTAGCTTAATTGTATTACCATCCTTCAACCCACATTGGAGCGGAGTGGTGGATTAAGCTCTGATCTTCCTCCTACATGTGGAAAGAGGCCTATGCCCAGCAGTGGAATAGTACAGGCTGTAGCGTAATTGGGTTACTAATTTGTTTTCAAATGTGGTTGTTTCAAAGTAAACTCGCTCTCTTAATGTGATTAGAACTGATACTATTTTGTTCATTCTAATCTATTCATTTAAGAATTACTCGATAAACTATTAACTTACTAATCCACTTAAATTATTTTATATAAATTAAATTTAACTAGTAAAAAGAAACATCATGCTTCGGCACATACTACTAAAATACCTACGTACCTACGTATATGGTGTTTTGTGCTGTGTGGTTAGGGCAGCAAATAATATATACTTTGTACATAATATGTTATGAGAAATGAATTTAATGTTTTATAGTTATTAATGTTACATTGTTTTGTTTTTAGTGTTATGCTCAAGTCAGCTAATTCTTTTTTAATTGTAGTTTAATTTTTTTTTTTTTAATTTTTGCTTTTTGTCTCGTTTACTATGTCTAATGAATTGGGTTATGCCTGTAATATTAG
Source organism: Melitaea cinxia (assembly GCF_905220565.1). Taxonomy (NCBI): domain Eukaryota; kingdom Metazoa; phylum Arthropoda; class Insecta; order Lepidoptera; family Nymphalidae; genus Melitaea; species Melitaea cinxia. The sequence continues at coordinate 4,078,707 of NC_059395.1, read as the reverse complement.
ATGTAAGAAATAAAATAGAATAAATAAATAAATAAATAAATAAATAAATAAATAAATATAGCCACCCCCTCTCTTCCCGTGGGTGTCGTAAGAGGTGACTAAGGGATAACGCAATTCCACAACCACCTTGGAATTTAAAAATCCGACCGATGTCGGAATAACCGTCCAACTGCTGGCTTTGAAATACACAGGCCAAAGACGGGCAGCAACGTCTTTGGTGCGACAAAGCCAGCCGTGCAGTCACAAACCCGCCTACCCAGTGCGATGATTTTGGGTGTAATACATGAGTTCACGCCATTTTTGGCGCGAACTAGTGGAGGCCTATGTCCAGCAGTGGACTACGATAGGAGTAAGTGATATGGTATTTTGTGTATGGGTCTTACCACTTTGAAACAGTTTCCATTGTCGATCGCTCTCTCGCTTCGTCTTTTGCCTCGTCACCATCGACTTATGAGTCTCCAGAAACGCTTTCCTCTGCCCCCAGTCCGCTAGATACTTAGTGTACATGCCGCCGAAGTTAACAGCAGTGTAGAGCATGGCGTTGCCAAAGAGAAGCCGTATACCACATGATGGAGCCTGATAGAGAAAAATATCTAACTCACCTTTTTTTTTGTCGCGTTCTTCTATTTCTAACTTTAGACATAAATTAGTAAAAATATATGGAAAAACATGTGAAATTGGGTTTCTAAAATAAGTTCTCTTTTGATATTTTAATAAATCAAAAAAAAAAAAAAATTCAAGATAAGTTGAGTGTCTCTAAATTATTTATTTAATCCGATCAAAAGTTACAAAGAAAGTTGGTTGTGATTGACATTAGCACTTAAGGAAGGTCGTGTTTTAAAATGAAGCTTTCTCTTATTTAGACAGATGTCGCTATCAGTTCACTACATCAGCTCCGTGTATTTTTTGTATTAAAAATTAAGAAGTATTGTATAATAAACAAAAAAGTGCATGAGGTGTTTGAATAAGTTAAGATTCACAAGTGCTACTATTATCCAGATCATATAGTGAGAATATAACCTACTAGACTCATATTCAAAAATTGATTTATATTGAACGACTTTTTAGTGTAAAACGAAGTTTCCGAAAAGTTAAAATTATACTTGTGGGTTCTCCAAGAAGTTAAATAAAGTAATTTAACATAAACATAAAACTATTTTTTAAAAACTTAAACTAATAAAGTGTTATAAAAAGTGCTTAATAGTAATTTATAATAAACAGCTGTTAGCCGCGGGTGGTTTTAAAATAAATACAAATTTGCCGCAGCGGTCGTCATATGGAATCTTACATACGAACAATTCATCGTTAAGTGTTAGTTTGAAGTAGTAGTTTGAGTTCGAAACCAGCAAACCACAAAAAGTTAAAGTAAAATTTTAAATTTTTTCTATTATATTCGTCTTGCATACTGCTTAATTATTATCAATCGGATCCATAGTACGACTTATTACAACTTGGAAATGAAGTTTAGTTGTTGCAAGTCGACGCTAGATGGCGACGCTGGTACGTTAACGTGCTCTAAGTGTAAGCGTCATTATCATCATCAATGCATTGACCCTACAACGAGTAAACACGATTTAGTTCAGAGAACGAGTACTGCGTGGATATGTCCGAAGTGCTCGTTGGATATGCCGAGGCAAATTAATACTGATAGCACACCGGTGAGGGACCTGCGTACTTCTACTTATCAGACTGAGTCGAGTGGGTATATCAATCTCCGTAGAGGTGCTTCTTGCGCTCAATCTCCAGACGATAATAAAATAGAGGGTTCCTTGTCTCCCCAAACCGTTAGACAGATATTTGCTGAAGAGTTTTCAAAAATTAAACATGAACTAACCTCAACTTTATGGATAGACTGTCTTCTGAATTAAAAGAGTTAAGAGAGGAGTTTTGCAGTTTGAAAGACTCCGTAACCTTCATTAACAACAAATACGATGAAATCAGTATAAAGCTTAACAAACTCGAATCTAATATTAAACAATTGTCATCGGTTAATTTAGAGGTACAATCGACTAGGTCTGAGGTTGAGAAATTGAAGGTTGCATGCGACATTCGAGATCAATGGGACAGACGGTCCAACATTGAAATATTTGGTATTCCGGAGAAAAAAGGTGAAAATCTGATAACACTGTTGAGGGATATTACGGAAAAGGCTTCTTTTCACTTGGATCCCTCTAAAGATATAGACTTTGTTACTAGAGTATCATCTAAGAATAAAGACAAAAATATGACGAAACCAATAATTGCACGCTTCATAAGTAGATATAGAAAAGACGATTGTCTAGCACAATTGCGAAAGCTGAAGATTACAGCAATGGATTTAGGTTTTGCATCCGGAAAAGTACCTATTCATTTCAATGATCACCTTACTAGTAACAACAAGGCTCTTTTGAAGCGTGCTAAATCTATTGCCAAAGAAAAACATTATAAGTATGTATGGGTTCGGAATTGTTCTATAATGGCTAGACATACGGATACCAGTCATATTATTCATATCAATAACGAAAAAGATTTAAACAAGCTTTAATAAATGTAATATGCAAACAATTGTATTTTGTGAGTTGCAGGTCATTTCTCTTCCTTATTTGTTTTACAATTTGTCTTATCTTTGCGTTAGGTTACATTGCTTTTATAATATTGGAATGTTGTTCTATTACCGAAGTTCAAATGGTTGGAGTAAAACTATTGAATAAAAATTGTTGTGTGTGCGTGGTGGACCGGTTGTCCGATGCTCAAAGATGGTTTATTCGTCACAAATCTGTACTTGGTTTTTGTTTTATCTTAAAGTGTCCTTATATACTTTTATCATATTCTTTTTCCATTACATGCGCGTTTTATTACAATTATACTGAAGCTATTATATACGTGATTGCTTACTGTAGAAATGGTTATGTTTAATAATCTATTGGTTTATTATTAAAACGTTCGTGGACTGCGTACAAAAACCAATTCCTTTTACCGTAATCTTTTGTCGTCAGAATACGATATAATAGCGCTAAGCGAAACATGGCTTCATCCAGGTATATCCGATATGGAGATATTCGATAGCCGCTATTGCGTCTACAGAGGAGATCGTAATTACGACCAACGTGGTGTTACCTTGGGTGGCGGCGTTCTTCTGGCTATTGATAAAAACATCCCGGTTCGTTCCTCTCGTGCTATAGATATATTGGGGGGTATTGCAGAAATAGTTGAGATTACTGTGAAAATTAATAACAAGGTATTATATATTTATTGCTGTTATTTCCCCCACCATACGCAACAGTACGATGCCTTATGCGAGTTCTTCGACATAGTTTCTTCTGTTGTCACGGAAAACTCGGAATCTGCTTGCTTAATATTGGGTGACTTCAATATTTCACATGCGCACTGGCAGAGTACCGACTCGTTTAAAATGAAATTGGAAAGAAATCAATACAGTGACAAGTTTATTTCTGCTCTAATGTCATTTCTAAGCTTCATTGACTCATATCAATTTAATGGTATTTTCAATAAGAATAATAGAATTTAAGACTTAGTTATGAGTAATCTTTGTTGTGAGTCGGCTCACTGTAGCGATGCTATGGTGGTGGAAGATCCACACCATCCTGCATTGGAAATAAAGGTTCACTACCAACATAGCGGCTTAGAACCGCAGCCACAGATAGCGCGACTATTTCATAAGGCCAACTATGACGATATAAATAGGGCGTTAAGTAATTCTGATTGGG